>NC_046157.1:149939992-150239992 GCF_011064425.1 Rattus rattus
CCAAGAAAGCAAACGAACACAAATCATTTGGGGTGTGAATAGGTACTTTGAAAAAATGAGCATGTAACTTCTCCCTTACTGGCTCATTTTGCAGTGAATTTGAACTTGTATGTGTTGTTTATAGAAAGAAAAGAGAGGGAAAAAAATGAAAGAGTGGACATGCTCTGTGCATTAGAAGGCGCTGGATTATCAGCAACCAGATGAATAAATTTTAATTCTATTTCTCTATGATGTTGTAGCAAAGCGATTCTGTATTTCATAATCCATAGACCATCACAAAATTTAAGTGAAAGCAATTTGTTAATTACAGCAGTCAGTTTTATCCACAGATAAATCTTTTGTGGTTTTATTTGTTTATTTAACTCTGCGACGTTTCTGCAAGCATTTCATATTAGCTGTCTTGACAACAGATTAATTGAATTTTAAGTGTCTGAACAACAGCTCAAAAATACGCTGAAATTGTTTTCAGAGAACCTCAAGTACTTTGAAACAGTAATAAAAGAACTACTATGTGTATCCCTGTGGTTGAACAGTGGCAGGAGAAAGGTTGTGGCTGAAATACAATCTCAAGCAATAACATGGAGAGGATCTTGGACAAGTTTGGAGAGGGGAAAGAATGTGATTAAAATATATCATATAAAAACATCTTAATAAAAATACATAAATTTAAAATATAAAAAATTGGGAGCTGGAGAGATGACTCAGCAGTTAAGAGCACTGACTGCTCTTCCAGAGGTCCTGAGTTTAAATCCCAGCAACCACATGGTGGTTCACAACCATCTGTAATGAGATCTGATGCCCTCTTCTGGTGTGTCTGAAGACAGCTACAGTGTACTTAAGTATAATAAATAAATAAATCTTTTAAAGAAATGTTCAACATCCTTAATCATCAGGGAATGCAAATCAAAACAACCCTGAGATTCCACCTCACACCACTTAGACTGGATAAGATAAAAATCTCGTGTGACAACAGATGCTGACGAGGATGTGGAGAAAGAGGAACACTCCTCCATTGTTGGTGGGATTGCAAACTGGCACAACCACTCTGGAAATCAGTCTGGTGGTTCCTCAGAAAATTGGACATTCCACTACCTGAGGACCCAGCTATACCTCTCCTGGGCATATATCCAAAAGATGCTCCAACGTACAACAAGGAACAAGGACACATGCTCCACTATGTTCATAGCAGCCTTATTTATAATAGCCAGAAGCTGGAAAGAACCCAGATGCCCTTCAACAGAATAATGGATACAGAAAATGTGGTATATCTACACAATGGAGTACTACTCAGCTATCAAAAACAATGACTTCATGAAATTCATAGGCAAATGGAATGAACTAAAAAATATCACTCTGAGTGAGGTAACTCAATCATAGAAAAACACACCTGGTATGCACTCATTGATAAATGTGTATTAGCCAAAAAGCTCGAATTACTCAAGATGCAATCCACAAACCACAGGAAGCTCAAGAAGAAGAATGACCAAAATGTGAATGCTCCCACTCCTTCTTAAAAGGGGGAAAAATATCCATAGGAGGGGATATGGAAGCAAAGTTTAGAGCAGAGACTGAAGGAACGGCCATTCAGAGCCTGCCCCACTTGTGGCCCATATATATACAGCCACCAAAACTAGATAAGATTGATGAAGCTAACAAGTGCATGCTGAAAGGGACTGGATATAGATGTCTCCTAAGAGAAACATCCAGAGCACGTCCAATACAGAGGTCAATGCAAGCAGTAAACCACTGAACTGAAACAGGACCCCCTTGGGGGTAATTAGAGGAAGGATTGAAAGAGTTGAAGGAGCTTGCAACCCCATAAAAACAACAATGTCAACCAACCAGAGTTCCTAGCAACTAAACCACTACCAAAAGACTATACATGGACTGACCCAGGGCTCCAACTGCATATGTAGCAGAGAATAGTCTTGTTAGGGCACCAGTGGAAGGGGAAGCCCTTGGTCCTGCCAAGGTTGGAACCCCCCCAGTACAGGGGAATATGGGGGGCAGCAAGGGGGATGAATAGGGGAAAACCCGTATGGGGGAGGGTGAGGGGAGGGGATGGGGGTTATGGACAGGAAACCAGGAAGGGGAATAACATTTGAAATGTTAGTAAAGAAATATATCTAATAAAAAAAATTAAGTGAGGTTAAAAGAAAATAAAGGAATAAAGGAAATATTAAGAAGACCCCAAGGTTGGTATAAAGCAGAAAACAATAGATTCAAGATACTGAATTTTAATGTGTTCCCTTGTCTGTTTGTGGGGTTAGTGCATTTTATTTGGGTTTTTGCCCTGTTTGTTTTCTTTGTCCTGTTCTGCTCTGTTTTTACTTTGATTTATTATTATTATTTTTAGATGCCTATTTGCTTTATAATAAAAGATAGAGAGGGAAGAGCATTTGGGTGATTGGAGAGATGGGAGGATCTGGGAGCCATGCTGGGAGAGGGGAAGCTGTAACCCGACATCAAAAGTGGCAAAGGTTAAATGATATAAGAAATGAGGGTTCTGAGTTTCCTGTGCTGGGTAAGATGCTGGGTTATCTGTGTCTTTTCCTCTCTGTTTCTAACTCCACCTCTTTTTCTGCCTCAATATCTTCAATGACAGGAATTCAGAGTAACACCTGCAAAGATTATATAAAAGATAAAATTCTGAGACAGGCAGATAGACCAGTGGAATAGAATTGAAGACCCAGAAATGAACCCATACACCTATGGTCACTTGATATTTGACAAAGGAGCCAAAACCATCCAATGGGAAAAAAGATAGCATTTTCAGCAAATGGTGCTGGTTCAACTGGAGGTCAACATGTAGAAGAATGCAGATCGATCCATTCTTATCACCCTGTACAAAGCTTAAGTCCAAGTGGACCAAGGACCTCCATATCAAACCAGATACACTCAAACTAATAGAAGAAAAAGTGGGGAAGAATCTTGAACACATGGGCACTGGGGAAAATTTCCTGAACAAAACACCAATAGCTTATGCTCTAAGATCAAGAATTGACAAATAGGATCTCATAAAACTGCAGAGCTTCTGTAAGGCAGAAGACACTATTGTTACGACAAAACGGCAACCAACAGATTGGGAAAAGATCTTTACCAATCCTACAACTGATAGAGGGCTTATATCCAATATATACAAAGAACTCACGAAGTTGGACTGCAGGGAGACAAATAACCCTATTAAAAATGAGGTTCAGAGCTAAACAAAGAATTCACAACTGAGGAATGCCAAATGATTGAGAAGCACCTAAAGAAATGTTCAACATCTTTAGTCATAAGGGAAATGCAAATCAAAACAACCCTGAGATTTCACCTCACACCAGTGAGAATGGCTAAGATCAAAAACTCCAGTAATAGCAGATGCTGGCGAGGATGTGGAGAAAGAGAAACACTCCTCCATTGTTGGTAGGATTGCAGACTGGTACAAACATTCTGGAAATCAGTCTGGAGGTTCCTCAGAAAACTGGACATTGCACTACCTGAGGACCCAGCTATACCTCTCTTGGGCATATACCCACAAGATGCTCTAACATACAACAAAACACAGGCCCCATTATGTTCATAGCAGCCTTATTTATAATAACCAGAAGCTGGAAAGAACCCAGATGCCCTTCAACAGAGGAATGGATACAGAAAATGTGGTACATCTACACAATGGAGTACTACTCAGCTACCAAAAACAATGACTTTATGAAATTCATAGGCAAATGGATGGAATTGGAAAATATCATCCTGAGTGAGGTAACCCAATCACAGAAAAACACACATGGTATGCACTCATATTGATAAGTGGATATTAGCCCAAATGCTCATATTACCCTAGATGCACAGAAAACATGAAACTCAAGAAGGACGACCAAAATGCAGATGCTTCACTCCTTCTTTAAAAGGGGAACAAGAATACTCTTGGCAGAGAATAGGGAGGCAAAGTTTAGAACAGAAGCTGAAGGAACACCCATTCAGAGCCTGCTCCACATGTGGCCCATACATATACAGCTACCAAACTAGATAAGATGGATGAAGCAAAGAAGTGCAGGCTGACAGGAACCGGATGTAGATCTCTCCTGAGAGACAAAGCCAGAATACGGCAAATACATAGTCGAATGCCCACAACAAATCACTGAACTGAGAATGGGACCCCCATTGAAGGAATCAGAGAAAGGACTGTAAGAGCTTGAAGGGGCCTGAGACCCCACATGAACAACAATGCCAAGCAACCAGAGCTTCCAGGGACTAAGCCACTACCCAAAGACTATACATGGACTGACCCTGGGCTCCAACTTCATAGGTAGCAATGAATAGCCTAGTAAGGGCACCAGTGGAAGGGGAAGCCCTTGGTCCTGCCAAGACTGAATCCCCAGTGAACAGGATTCTTGGGGGGGGGTGCGTAAAGGGGGAAGGATTGGGAAGGGAAGACCCATATATAATGGGAGGAGAGTGGTTAGGGGGATGTTGGCATGGAAACCGGGAAAGGGAATAACATTTGAAATGTAAATAAGAAATACCCAAGTTAATAAAGATGGAAAAAACGATAAAATTCTGTATACTAAAGAAGACATACTCAAACCAAATACAAATCAGGATGGAATGCCCCACCCCCAAAATGTTCAAGTAACTTCCAAGAAGGCAAGAAACGGGAATCAGAAGAATGTGTACTCAAAAAGACTAATGCAAATCAAATAGAAACGTGGCGAATCCACACCTGAATGTATCAATAAGGTCTTTAAACAGTGATTTAAATGCACTTCTCACATGGCGCAACGGGGGTAACAGAAACTGAAATGAAGGAAAAAGATAAAGCTGAAAGAAAAAATAGAAAAATCAACACAAAGATCAGGGTGCTTTAACACACCATTTGGCAATCAATAAAACTACCCGACATAAAATTAGCAGACTAAATTGCTGAGTCATCTCGCCAGTCTGAATGCCAAACACTCTGGAAATCAGTCTGGAGGTTCCTCAGAAAATTGAACTACCTGAGGACCCAGCTATACCTCTCTTGGGCATATACCCACAAGATGCTCTAACATACAACAAAAACACAGGCCCCATTATGTTCATAGCAGCCTTATTTATAATAACCAGAAGCTGGAAAGAACCCAGATGCCCTTCAACAGAGGAATGGATACAGAAAATGTGGTACATCTACACAATGGAGTACTACTCAGCTATCAAAAACCATGACTTTCTGAAATTCATAAGCAAATGGATTGAACTAGAAAATATCATCTTGAGTGAAGTAAACCAATCACAGAAAAACACACATGGTATGCACTCACTGATAAATGGATATTAGCCCAAACGCTCGAATTACCCAAGATACAATCCACAGACCACAGGAAGCTCAAGAAGGACGACCAACGTGCAGATGCCTCACTCCTTCTTAAAAGGGGGAACAAAAATATTCATAGGAGGGGATATGGAGGCAAAGTTTGGAGCAGAGACTGAAGGAACAGCCATTCAGAGCCTGTCACACATGGGCATACAGCCCATGTATATACAGCCACCAAAATTAGATAGGATTGATGAAGCTAAGAAGTGCATGCTGATAGGAGCCAGACAGAGATGTCCCCTGAGAGGCACAACCAGAGCATGTCAAATACTGAGGTGAATGCTAGCAGCAAACCATTGAACTAAGAACAGGATCCCTGTTGGAGTAATTAAAGAAAGGATTAAAGGAGCTGAAGGGGTTTGCAACCCCATAAGAACAACAATGCCAAACAACCAGAGCTCCCAGGGACTAAACAACCACCCAAAGATTACACATAGACAGACCCATGGCTCCAGCTGCATATGTAGCAGAGGATGGCCTTGTTGGGCACCAGTGGAAGAAGCCCTTAGTCCTGCCAAGGTTAGATCCCCCAGTGTAGGGGAATGTCAGGGGGCAGCAAGGGGGGGTGGATGGGGAGGGGAACACCCTTATAGAAGAAGGGAAGGGGAATGGGATGGGGGCTTATGTCTGGGAAACCGGGAAAGGGAATAACATTTGAAATGTGAATAAAAAAAGTCCAATAAAAGAAAAAATATAGTAACTAAAAAATAATTAGCAGACGAAGCAAATGTGGAAAACATAACCCAAAATCCAAAAAGACTTGACACAAAGAGAACACTGAATTAACCCACACCAAATGTCCATTTTCTTCCTGCAGTCTGGTAGACCATAGCTTGGACTGAAAAAGCAAATAGTAAAAAATTGAAATTCGTAAGTATCTTAGAGTCACATGCTTTGATTATGATGTACCTATGATAGATAATTTCACTGTTAAATTACCTGGCTTTAGAACCTCTTGGAGTCGAACTCTGGGTGTGTTTTTTGAAGCTGTTTTCAGAGAGGATGAAATGAGGGGCCTCTTTGATTGTGTACAGGACCACTCTGTGGGCTGGGATCCCAGATGAATAAAAGAGAGAGAGAGAGAGAGAGAGAGAGAGAGAGAGAGAGAGAGAGAGAGAGAGAGAGAGAGAGAGAGAGAGAGAGAGAGAGAGAGAGAGAGAGAGAGAGAGAGAGAGAGAGAGAGAGAGAGAGAGAGAGAGAAGCATCCCTTCTCATCTCTGTTTCTCTGCTCTGAGAGATGTAAGCAAATGTCCTCATAATCTGCTTTCTGGGCATGGATCCTCAAATTATGAGACCGAATGAACCCTTCTTCTCATAACTTGTTTCTTTCCAGGCCTGTAGCACAGCAACAACAATTGCTAAGTATAAATTATCTCTGCAGATATACATTAAATATCACACCTATAAATCGTCGACAAAGAAGAAGAAAAGGCTAGTCTTCAAGAATCACACATTCAGTTGATGTGTTTCAAAATGCAAACAAAGCATATGCAAGCTGTTGGCCACAACTATTCTGTGGGACTCGCCATAATAAATGTTTACATTGGAAATGAGAAAAGGGCCTAAAATAAATCCATATTTTTCTGTATCACAGAAAGTATTTAAAAAGAATAAATGGAAACTGATCACAACAAAGAAATAAAGAGGAGCCACCAATATGTTGAGAATGAATAAATAAATAGCAGCCACGTGAAGAACCTAATTACTCTCATAAGTAGACAATATTAGTCAACCTCAAGCAAATCTAAAAAAAGATAGAGCAGAAGCTATAAATCATACAAGGAATAAATTATGATACAACAGTCAACTTCCTGTGGATATTAAAATGTATCATAAGAGGATATCAGGAATAGCTTGATACTAAACTTGACAGTTTAATAACAAAGGATCAACTGTTTAGAACGACAAAGCCCTGAATTCAATCTAGATAAAACAGATAAAATAAATCGTCTGAGTAATTGCTCTCTATTCAGTCAACATAGTTCATAATTTAAAGATGTCTGAAAAGAAATGCCATGCTTTGAGTTCTAGAACTGGCTAAATACCACAAGGAACGGTCCGCCTCTTCCAGGGAGAGAGAAAAAAAAAAGACAGACTGAAAGACAGACAGACAGATGCAGAGAGAGAGAGAGAGAGAGAGAGAGAGAGAGAGAGAGAGAGAGAGAGAACTAGAGAGCAAGAGAGACTCACAATTCGTTTTATAAAGGGCATTGTCAGACTGGTAACAAAAGATGGAGAAGATATATAGGAAAAAATTTATATCCAAGAAAATTTGAGCCATTTTTATTAACCATGTGCATAAAGACGATTCACCTCCAAATGTAACTTACTTTAAACATGCAAGGATCCATCATTCTTTAAAAGGTTCTTTGGCCATTTGAAAATTGGCTCATGTACTTTGTCATATCAATAGGGAAAGGGAAAAGCAATTTATACCAAATCTACTTTTATTTTTTCTTAAATGACTCAAAGAGACTAGAGAGAAATTACCTCAACCCAACAAATAGCTCGTAAGTGAACTTGGCGACGCGAAAGGTACAAGATTAGTACACCAACTCCAGTCTCAATTCTGAGTATCAATAACTAAGAGAAAGGTACAGAGATGAAACACAAGATTGACAGTGAGTCCAGTGAAAAACATCTCTGTCATACATTTAACAACAATGTATATGGATAGTGCATATTCAAAAGATGAAATCTACCCAAAGAAATGAAGGTGGAGAAACAATGAATTTGCTCGTGCATTGAGAGGGTCAGTAGTAGAGATGACAATTGCCCCCAAACTGATGCATGGGTTTAATATAATTTCCATTAAAATCCCAGCAAGGTCTTCTCATACAGCGATAAAAGTGTTATAAAATACTCACAGGGAAACAGTGAGCTTGTGGAGTTAGAGTGAGCTTGGTAAATGCTAATAAGGTAGGAGCCGTCTCTATGTCTCCCCCAATAATGCAAGGAAAGAAGAACACTCTTAAAAAAAAGACAAATTGCTAACAATTGCAAAAAGACCTCAGTGTCACACGGAACTTACTAAATTTGCTAACAATGAAAGAGGTGTTGTATTTCAGCGACATAACCAAACTCTTAAAAGTCTGTGGACAAATTCATAAGGAAGTACAGATTCTTGGGTGTCTGCTCTAAAACTTCTGCGGGAGTAATGGGTGAAAATTTTGAAGAACAGCTTTGGGATGCCTGATCGCCTCCCTGTTCTCTTTCCTAGAGAGTCTCGGCAATCATAAGTCTTGTTTATTATGATTTTTATGGAAGGAGAGCTCGCTCAAGTGTTTTACAGTGTACAGCTCGTTTTCTTTCTATGTGGGTCATATTGCTTTACGGCAGAACTCTATCAAACGATGGGACCTCTCCTCTGGGGTCTTCTCTTTGTTGTAAGGGAGGGAAGCTGCAGGCTATGTGCAGCAGCTAAGGGCGTTAGTGGAGAAAGCAAAGGTGAGAGACAGGCGGAGCTGCTCACTGAGCATGAGTCCTCCTTGTTCCAGCTCAATGCCTTCCTCCAATCTTCCTCGCTTTCTGCTTCTGAGGTTAGGGCTTCCCTGCCTTTTGTGAGGCTAACTGGTTCATCATCCCATCTTCTCCGCTTGAGGCGTCTCCCCTCTCCCACCAACTCCCCAAGAGTGTGCAGTGCTCAGGTTTTCATAGGCACCCCCTCCCCATTTATTTCAGCTGTGCGTCATAGTTTAATGCAGGTTTAAGAAGGAAGAGAACGTGTGGGCTATAATAATTTTATAACATAAGCACGGTCATTTGATTTTTGTAAGCACTATCTTAATATCCATATATATATATATGTATATATATATATCCTTTAGTTTTATTTGTTACTAATATGAGAAATAAAAATGAAAATATAATGAAAAAGACAAATTAGACAAAATGCACCAAAATCCTAAAGCAATAGTTATGGAGGTCAAAGATAGTTCAGTTGGTCCTCAAAACCCTCGACCAAATGGGACAGAGACAAAATTGATATAGTAACACCTAATATTCCACACGATGTCAATGGAGCAAGTTAAAGTATGGGTGTAACCACATGAAAGGAATTCACAGAACTCACACTAGTGTGAAGACAATGGTGAAAGTTGAGCAGAGCTGCATGGCAGAGGCACCGCACATGGCCATGTGGAGATCGCTGTGAAGCATGCATTTTCATGAGCTGTGAGCTTGCTCCGAGAGACTGGGATGGGGCGGAGCGATGGGGAGAGGATGGACAATCACTGCTTTAAACTCCTGTGCTTATTTTGTTTTAACAAATATGAGGGTCACCTGACACCTGTATATAGCTATTCGCATGCCCAGGTTTATTGCATTTTAAGGAGGAAAAATATGGACAGTTTTTGTCCTTGGAAAGTTTGTATTAACTCTAATTCAACTCATGTGTGTGCGTGCATGTGTACATGCATGTGTGCATGTGCCTGTGTGTGTGTGTGTGTGTGTGTGTATGTGTGTGCGTGTGTGTGCAGCTTTTGAAATAGGTTTCTGTGTGACTCTATTTTTTTCTTGTCTCAAGTTTATTTGTAAAAACAGCATAGGACACTGGTCATCTGCAAATAGTGTGTAGGTGGGTGTGTCACAGCAGTCCATCTGTCTTCACATTGGCAGGAACCTCTTCTATGGGGCCTTCCCAGGGGCCTGGGCACCCTTGGGAGCCTGGGCTGGAGCTGAAGCCTGGGCCTTAGCTGGAGCTTTGGCCTCTGCCTTGGTTTGAACCTTGGGTTTTGGTTGGCAGAGCCTATGACCCTTGGCCACGTCACTTCGAATCTTCTTCCCAAGTTTGGGGTGAGCGGTGAAAGCCAGACGGCTGCGTTTGCGGCTGGGGCCCTTTAACATCTGTGTGACTCTTTACGGCCTCCTAAACACTAGCTATTCCGTTTTCACTATTTCTCTTCAAGTTCACTGTGTCTGCTGCCTCCACTCCTTTTCAATATTTCTCCCCACTCCCACCAATGGCCCCTTTCTAATCTCCTTGAGCTAAGCACTCATATCAAAGGCCGGATGGTAGGACCCAGTATAAGTGAGAACATACGATGTTTACCCTTTCTGCGTTTAGGTGACCACATTCTGTGTGTTTTCCACTTCCGTCTCTTTACCTGCACGTTTGATAATTTCATGTGCGGCTTCACAGCAGAATGCAATCTCATTGTGTATGGGTACCATAGTTTTTCGTCATCTGATAGAAATTCTGGCTATTTCCTTATCCTAGCTACTGTGAATAGAACAGTCAAAACCATGGCTGGGCATATATCTCTCATGCACACATAAACCGTATAAGGAAGTGGGATCCTTTGGGTATGTGTACACTGTGGTTCAGGTATAGCAGGTCTTCAAATAAAATATATAAATTGTTAAAATATCCTGATGAGTAGAGAGCATTCAAACTATACAGATGCTTGGAATTTTATTAGTATTTTATTCTTTATCCATCTGTGCTTAGTCTCAGCCAAAATAAGTAGCTTATAATACTGGTTAAAAAACCCTTTCAAAAACCATACATCTTGACCAATTTATATAAATGTTTTAAAACAGTTTAAGTTATTGCAAGTCAATCGAAAGTATTTCAACTTAGGAAATCATTTATTTTTAGTTATCTTTCTACAAAATACTGACTTTTTCATCAAATCCTTATGGTTACTATGAACATTACTCATGACAAATTCCAAACATGAATTCCTCAGTAACTCTGCATAGAGATGATATGAAATCATATTCTCCACCACTGCACTCCCTGACTCTTCTAAATCTTATTATAACTGTTAACATGATTATTTTAATCTTTGCCAAATTAAAAGAGGAAAAAGCATACAGTTACCAATTTAATAAAGCTAGTTAGCATTGCATGTTTCTGTCGTTTTATCTATGTTTTGAAAGTTTATATCAACGTCTAATGTATTTAATATGGATTTATACGAATTAGTTTCATACTGGCTTTGAGACCTCCTTGCATATTAAAGACAGTAATGCTACCATGTATTGTAAAGATTTTCAGCAGCTCTAAAATATGATTCATAAAATGCAAGCACAGTCATAAAATGTACTCACATTTGCAAAAGACAAACCCAGGGAGGAGGGGATGGTTTACCGGTACTGTTAGCATTAGGAAGCCCCTACCGCAATTCTATATAGCAAGCTGGGGAATCAAAAAGCTATTAGAAAGACGTTATTAGCTTTATCAAATATCCTCACTTCCCAAGCATGGCACAGAAGCTGGAGAGGTAGCATCTGAGGGAAAAATGAGGATGTATCAAAGGCTGTCCTGCTGATCACAGATGAGGTTGATGTTTATGGTATAGACTGTTTCTAGGTGTCATTCTGTAGGTTGCTGTGCCCCTAGGAAAGAAGGTGCCAGGTTGGAGTGGAGAGCAGGTCTTTTCAGCTGTCAATGACTTAATTTGAAATTCATACCTGGCTAGAAGCTAGAGGTTGAAATGTAATTGGTTCCAGGGAAAGAAAGTAAACTATTTCTCACATAATGGACTGAGTCCTCCCTCACTATGCTGATCATGTATGTATCTTGTATACCTTTCTGTAAAGGTAAGCCTAAAACTCTCCGTCATGACTGTCCTTGAGAAGTAACAAGATATCCAGGATGGAATGGGCCTCACGCTATTCTGACATGTTTAAATGCCAAGTTTTATTAAGGCAAATGCATTCATTAGACTTATAATAAAAATGAATAATTCAATATATATTTATATGGTATATAATATGCATGTTTACATGGACCATTATATAAATATTATGCCTGGCAACATTTTAAATAGCTAGTACATTTTAAAGATTTATACTTAATTACCAAATAACTAATGTGAATTTATATCCAGTGCTGATTTTCTTTTAAAAAAACATTTCTTCAAAGGAAAATATTTTATAAAATGAGTGGCCTGTGATGTGTTTCACAGCAGATAAACAGTTGACTGCTTAATATTCCTGGAGAGAGCTTATAACGAAGCACAATGATTTGAACTGGCTTTCCATCTGTCTTTCTCTTCTTCCTCTGTGTGTCTGTCCATCTCTACCTCTGAACATCCAATATAATATTCTCCCTTAGAGGAAGAAAAATGTGTCCCCCTTTGCTTCTATCTTTACTCTCCTTTTAGAATTCCACAGGTATAGAAAAAGTAGTTGTATTTCTATGGACACTACTGAATGTGAATCCCTTCCTCAGGCAAATGGCCTGATCATTATTCTCCTCGTGAACAGAGGCAAATGGCTGTGTCTGCTTCCTGAAAGTGGAACTGGAATATACAAAAATTTAAATGCACTTTTCATTTACACATGAGTCACTTCTCAAGTGAGCCCCCTCCGTGCCTGGGAAAGATGAGCAGGCTACCATAGCCAAATGCTATTCAAGATGGCTAAACGAAAGATTCCTCAAAGCTGACTTTCCAAAGATTCCTTGACTAATGTATAACAAAAGCCACCCTTGAAGATTAAAAATAAAAATATCTTAAAAGGGGGCTGGAGAGATGGCTCAGTGGTTAAGAGCACTGACTGATCTTCCAGAGGTCCTGAGTTCAATTCCCAACAACCACATGGTGGCTCACAACCATCTCCCATCTCTAATGGGATCTGATGCCCTCTATCCTGTCTGAAGACAGGTACAGTGTACTCAGATGCATAAAATAAATAAATCTTAAAAAAAAATCTTAAAAGACTTTTAACTTTTTATTCAGATGAAATACATTTACAGTAATTGTTTTTTTTCCCTTGGATTGACGTTATCATTTAGCAAACATCATTGTCACCACTAAAATTTGAGGAAATTTGAAGATACGTTAAAGGTACCTATTCCTTTGAGGCAGTCTTAGTACACACGTACACACCACAGCGCACACACACACACATACACACATACACAGAGACACACACAGAGACACATACACACACATACACATACACACACAGAGAGACACACACACATACACACACACACACACACACACACACACACCTTAACATTCACAGAAAAGGGGGTTAAAGAGAGAGATGGAGAGGGAGGACTCTGAAGTAGAAGAACAAACAAGTATGGAGACCAAGGCATCAAATCACACTTTGGCTTCTTTCTAGCTACAGAACTCACCCCTTGTGCCTTTACAAGTCCAGAGACCATTACAACTCCTCATGCCATCAGCCAAGATGATGTGGTCTCTTACTAGCTGGCCCTGTGTGTATATCAATCAATCCAAAATCGATCACTGCTGTGTATTGAATCTAACTTACTCTATCCGTGCAAGTGGCCTGGTCAAAGGCCATCATCTCGAGATATAAATCAGTTCTGATTGATCAGATTTATCAATGTTTAGCTGAGTGAGACATTGGCAAAATCTTGTTTCTTCTTCTAAGCTTAGTAGAGGAGATCTGTGCATTCCTCTCTTCTTGGCCACAGAAAAGCAATCAGAAACACACAATAATAGGAAGACATGACCAAGCTGGAGATGTACCTCTCTTGACCTATGGAACTCAAGTCCATTGACGCTTTAAGGCTAGAGTTCAGGCTTAGGTCATGAACAGTTTTCCGAGTCTCTATTATACTAAGAAGAAAGCAAAGACTGAAAGAGTCCTGGAGGGAGCAAGTGGCAGAAGTGGGGAAGATTTTCAAAGGAACTGTGTTCAGGTAAAAATTATTCAAGTAGAATTAAAAATTATTATTTAAAATAAATATTTTTTAAATAAAAGAGGTTTAAAGAGTAGAGTTGCTTTCTGATACAAGGGGTTGATGTGGGTTTTAGTCAGATGTGAGAAAACTGACCGATTCTCATTGATTCATCTATATTCAGACTGAAACTATTGGCTCTTTCTAACCAATCTTTTGACTCAATACAAGTATCCGCTTACCTGTGTAGTTTCACGTCATGTAGCCTCTGGAAAGGATTTTCTTTGCTTCTCTTAAATCAGTAAATCAATAGATGAGTGATGTTTTGATTACCTTGACAACTGATTATTTTCTAGTTCTTTCTGAGACTTTGACACATTTTTAAAAAATTTTTTCAGGTAGGTGCAAAGTAGAGATAAATGCAACAAAATTGCAAGCATGCACACATGTACACACACATGTGTACATGGGTACATGCATATATATACACGCACACATATATGTATGCACACATGCATATACACACCAAACATCCTGCATTCATACACACCTACACAGATCCACACACTCATGTACATGCATGCACACACATATGCATACATACATGCACACAAGCCTGCGCACAGACACATCTAATGTTGAATATTGGCTTATGGGTTCTGCAATGCTGCTTAAAACAATAGGATGAATGAAAATCTATTGAATTCAGGCTCCTCTGCACCTACATATTTAGCTAATCAAATGAAATCCTAGCTTCTTGAGATTATGTGGAATCTGAAATTTCCTCCTAGGAATAGGTTTCTGTGTAGGAACTTTCATTTGAAGTACCAGAAATTCTTTTCTTTCAAAGGGTGACTGGATTTTGTTTTCAGACTGCATCAAAGGAAACAAATGGTCCAGTATTTTGCAGAAAGGTAGGAGAATCTGCAGACATATGAAACTCAAAGTATGTTCATCATTTTGACCCCTGCTATTACAAAGGTATGTCTGTTGGTTTCTTTGCCACACCAGACATTCTAAGTGTGATGCTAGAGACCATTAATGTGTTACTACCAATAGCCTTATTAATTCATGAATACCATGATATTCCTTTTACAAGCAAAGAGAAGAAAAATACATTCAGGGCTGAGGTCATAAATTCATAATAAAGCATCTTCTCAATGGAGGGAGAAAGTTAGGATGAGGACACAGACAGACTCATAGGACACAATCAATTCTTTCCTGGTCTTTTTGTGCAGTGACCAAGCAACAATCATGGTAGCACAACTCCCATAATTTCTGAATATTATAAATCTTCAACACTGTCAGGCATGGTGAATCTTAGCAGCTCCCACATCCTACCGTCCTTCACACCCACTTTACTACTATCTCTGCTTTTCAGTGCAGTGATCAATAACCTCTCACCGTATATGGTTTTAAAACTGTTCAATAAGTTTGGCAGACCTACAGCTTATAAGCATATAATTGAATGTCTTCAATGTAGGAGGGAGATATAAACATGGTCCTGTAATATTTTGTGTTCTACATCGTCACCATTACACACCTGACACTGATTTGGTTAGTGAAAGTGATTTTCACTGTTAGTGAAAGCTAGGAAACACAATGGCCTTTTCAATTTCTCATAAAGCTGAGGTTAAGAAATGTAGGTTAAAAATTACCTATACTGAATGAAAGAATCCAATTGGATTTTACACACACACATATCCATAGACACACACATGTCCACACACACACACACACACATACACACACACATACACACACACACACAGGCACATACACACATAAATGCTCATAAGCACATATGCAAACATACAACTATACACTTGCATATACATACATGTACACAAAAACACACACATGTACACAGACATGTATGCACACACATTCACAAACATGCATGCACATACACATACACACATAAACATGCTTGTATACACATACACACATATAAATATATATGCATATATCCACATTATATACATGCATATATATAGAGAGAAACATACATATACACATGTATACACATATGTACACATGGACACACACACACACACACATGAAGATGCTCACATGATCATGTACCCACAGGAATGTTCACACATGTGCATAAAACCTCTATAACTTCATAATTCAAATCCAGTGATTCTAGAGGAAATATCCAATATGAGGTATTTTAATCGTCCTGTTAGCCTAGACTTCTTAATCATTTAACAAGTCTACTCAAATAGGGACATCCAAACAGGGAAGCCTCAAATAACGTTTTGATTGCCTCCTGTTTTTTTTCACCTTGGGATAAAATCTTAAATAAATAAGATGTGAAAATCTTAACTAGCTAATTGAAACATGCAAGAAATGATTTGAATGCATATGAATCCAAATAATTCAAAGGCACATTAATTAACAAGAGGAAAATTAAATTCTTAGCTGGTGACCTATTTGATGCATGATTCAAAAGAACTGTAAGTATTTATCAAAATTTTACATCCATTTTCTTAGTGTTCACCATTCCAGACAATGTACACATGATCATTATTGAACCACAGTAAGCATTCCATTTGGGAGTAGTTGAATTAAATGCAAAAATCTCAGCCTCTATTCAGGGAGTAAGCAGACAGAAACTGAAGGTAAATAAACAGCCCTGGTCAGAGTTGGCATGATCCCCAGAGAAAGCAAAAGCTTTTCATGAAGTGGGGTCTGGGGCTGTATCAGGCCAATTATCCTGTAATTAGAGCTGTGATCCTAGTCCTTCAGTAATGAGAGCTTGGGTCCACATCGAAGTCATGAAACTGGGAAGAGGCTGAGAGAGGGGGAAATTTCAAGGAAAGGAGCTAGAGTGCAGATGGGAGGGTGGGAAAGAGGAGTTAATTAGGATGGAGGGGAGGTCAGGGTAGAGGAGGGTGTATGAAGAGGGGCAACCAACACTTAAAGACACTTCAGAATACCTTACGGAAACCTACTAGGATTTAAACTCTGTAAAACATATACATACACATAAATATCATGTACACATATATGTACACACAAAATATACATACACATACCATGGAAGTTTAAGGAGAGTTACTCTATAATACAAAAGATGCCTCTCTCAGACAGTATTTCCTATCAATTCAAATACTGAGTTCAAGTTGTTGGTCAATGGGATCCCATAGACTCACAAATATCACAGACTACTGCCATTGCTCTTGGTTACCCTCCAGAAGTTGATGGTAGACCTTCTTTTTGAACATATACATGCTTAAGGCATAGAACACAAAAAGATCAAGCAGGTACTGATTTAGAAACTTCATCCCTACTGGATAGCTTTCATACTGTCAGAAAGTTCTACTTCCATTATGAGAGGAGCATTCAATATAATCTTTCCATGAACCCTGAAAGCAATAATGATATCTGGTCTGGCAAGAAGCTCACTGGTGCGTGTTCACTGGTGCAAGCTTACCACAAATGTTACAGAAGGAACTAGCTACTGCCTTGTTGTATTTAATGCCTGCTACATAAAGTGGAACTCTTTGCTACTACTATTAACTGGTCCCCAAACCCTTGACCGACTAGTGCATGGGTCATAGGCTCTACAGGAGAATCTAATCCCATTACTCTGCCAAATTGACATAGCACTAGCCGTTGCCTAAATTGTTATTTCTATAACCATAGATTAGTGTATCTCTTCACTCCAGTCAATGAAGTTTCTTTTTGTGTTCAATGGGTCAATGTACAAAGAAGACTCTGTGAGTGCTCAGCTTCAAACAGGGCAATTACATCACATCCCCATGGCTCGGGAATCGTTTCAGAAGAGGAGGTGGAAACATTGTGAAAGCTAACATCAGTGAACATCTAAAATGAAATAGTACTTACTCTACATGACAATATTATTATGCATATGACCTCACAGGACATACACAAGATCCAACCAAACTTCCAGCATGAGTGGGTGATGGAGGACCTTTTACATCCCCCATCTATCTGAGAAGCTATTGGCGACTGATGACTTCCAGGTGAGGGAGAGTAAATATCTTTCGCTGATGTAGTTCCCTACCCCCAAAGGCTACCCATGCTCCAGTAAATGGTTCTACACCCATACACAAATAGTTATCAACCCTAAGTTGATTCAGTTCATTTAAAAAAAAGAAAAGAAGAAGAGACAGTAAACACATGAGATTGAAACGGAAAATTATTGAGAGTAGGGGATGAATTGGAGGGGAGGGAATGAAGACTCACTGATGAAAGCATAGTATATTTATGGATGAAATTCTCAATTTTAAGGAAGTGTTTGTGTTCAATAAAGTCATCTCAAATTCACTGGCTACTTTTTTTTTTAACTTCAGTCTCTGTTGAGGATGTTAGAATGTCACAGTTTCCCACTGTTTTCCTTGAAGAAATTACTGTTAGGAATTGGAATGGTTTCCAATACCTCTGAAGAGTGAAGGAAATTCTGTGAAATTAGGCCAAGAATATGTTCCGCTGGTGCTCATCCAACTCGAAAATAACTAACGATAATATGTTCTTCATCTATGGATGCTACCTAGGAAATCCAATATTCAATCTCTCTTGAGCATTGGTTAATGGCCACTCTTTCAATTAGATTAGGAGATATGTAATAAATAAATTGTCATCTATGGTCCTAGAGTAAAAAAATATTGGCAAATTAAACTATCTTCACTGATCCAAAGTAGTCATCTTGATCATCTTCATAAAAAAGAAATTAATACATGTTGATAAATTAGCATCCTAAGTAAATATTTAAGTATCATTAATCTACAAAGGTGACAATGCTAAGCTGGAGGTTATAGTCATTAATATTCAGGGCATTTGGCTGCTTTAATAGAAAGTAGGGGAAGATGATTTGAACAAGGTAAATGATTTCGTTCTCTCTTGTGTTAAGTCAGGTTTCCTATGTAGTCCAGGGAGGTAGAGACGGCTCGGCACTGGATGGCCAGCCCAAGCTTTAGGTGTCTTTTGATTTGTCATCCATCCATCTCCTAGTGTGGACTAGTCCATCCTCATTGTGACAGTCAATGCTGGTTCACTCCTGTCATGCATCCCGTAATCCAAGCCACATTCCAGACTGCTTTTCAGAAGTTTAGTACACAAGTTGAATTTATCTGTTGGCCAGGATTTGTCCACATAGGAATACAAAACAAAACAAAACAAAACAAAACAAAACAAAACAAAACAAAACAAACAGGAAAGCTGGGAAATGCAATGTCTAGAATGACTACCCACCCAGCTAAAGTAAGAGAGTCTTTTCCTAAAGGACAGAAATATGGATGTGAGAAAGGAATTGTCAGCCTTGACATGTTGTGCCATTAAACTTTGAGAAATAGCTTTGTTTCCTTATATGGGGAATTAAATTGTAATGGTATGGTCATGTCATTGTCCCAAGCCAGTGTTCTCATTCCATATGTCTTGGGGAAGCCATTGCTACCACTGGTCTTATCTTTTTCCATATTGATGTTGCTTGTTAATCTCTGGTGTAACCAAAATCTCTCTCTACAGGTTGACTCCTAATATTGTTATTTATTCTCTAAAAAAAGAAATAAATCTAGGTCTATATTGCTTCCTATTTAAAAGAACCTGAGCCTTTGGATAAATATCTTCATATTTTGAACCCCAACTTCCCTCTATTTAAGGTAGAGTGTTGTTACACCTTTTAAGAAAGTATTTTTGTTCAATAAATTCATCTGGAATTCAGTGGTTTCCTTTTTAACCCCAGTCTCTGATGAGGATATTTAATTTTATAAAAAATCTTTTTCAGTACTCATATAACATCTTGAGATAATACTTATTTTGATACTAGAATGTACATTATTAGAGTAAGGTAACATCTATGCTATAAACTTTGTACCAACTACATCGAAAGCATAATTAAGAGTTATATGGAAACAGTAATTATTCTTGATTTCCTAACTTTATTGTAACCTCTAAAGGTTTAGCTTTACTCCTGTGGCTATTTTTACACTATGTGCTACTTCCAAATTTCTAAGCTTTCCTTCAGCAGCTTACGTGGTTAACATGTTTTCAGTAATTCAACATGACAATTGCATGTATCTGTTTACATGATTGCAATTTACTTTTAAGAAAACTTTTAGAGTATGCAGAAAATAAACTCCAAGTACTTCCCACATACCAACTCTATAACACTTTCCCATACATTAGTGGCCTCCATCTGTGTGATGCGTTTGTTGTGATGTCAGGATTTGTGCATTGTTTACTGAAGTCTGTACTTTGTTAGAGCTCTCTCTCCCATTGTATATCCTGACAGATGTAGAGGAAGTGCCATGAATTCACAGTACAGTATCATGCAAAATACTTCCCCAAGGTTCACCATGCTCCACTGGTCATCCTTTTTCCCTCTCCTGGAAGTTCCTTGAAGCCACTTGTTTACCAGCTCTGTGACTTTACCTTTCCAAAAACCCATATAACGAGAATCACCTGGCAGAACAGAATGGTTTCTTTCACTTAGCAACAAGCATTTCAGTTTTCTCCCTTTTCCTTAAGACCAGGGGTCCTCTATGCTGCTGATGTACACGGTGCATTGGGTCCATATGTGTGGTGTAGACAGCACGCCATTTCTCTTCTGAAATGTGCATTGTTTTTGTTATTTGTTATTGTGCAATGTGTTTTTGTTATTATATATAAAACTTCTATAAACATTTATGTGCATGCTCATGCATGGACACCCAAAATATCTGGACTCATTTGGTTGATCACAAAGAATGTCATTTGTTCGATAGCACAAGTATATGTCCTACATTTGTGGGGCTTACATTTTACATTGCCATCCGCAACGGACAAGAACTCACTGTTTTTCTGAACCAATATTTGCTGTTAAGGCTGTAGGTTCTTGTCATTCTAATATGTATTTAGTGACTATTGTGGTTTAATGCATAATTTCCTAAGGATGTATCTTGCTGGACATTTCTTTCTGTGATTCTTGCCCCATGTCTATCTTGTTTCATTTGTTATTTTCATATCATTGAGGTTTAGGGCTTTAAAAAAATAATTTGGATATTCACTTTTTTATCACATATATGTACTCCAAAGATATTCAACTATTTCTGAATTTGTGGCTTGCTTTTTTTTAATGTTATTTAGATTTGTAAGTTTATATTTTATCTGTATGAGTGTTTTGCCCACGTGTATGCACCTGGTATCCAAGGAGGCAGAAGAATTGATTGGATCTCCTAGAATAGTAGCCAATGACAGTTGTGAGCCACCAGGTAGGTATGGGAAGCCAAGCCACGGTCATAAGCAGGAGCAGCCAGAACTCTTAATTGCTAAGCCATCACTGCAGCCATGCGGATCACCTTTTCCTAACTGTGCCTCTTTCAGACCAGTTGTTTAATTTTCATGAAGTCCAGCCTGTCAGTTCTTTCTTGCATGAACTGAACTTAGCCAAGATGCCATTAACAAGCGTAGGGTCACTTAGAGACCCTTCTTTATTGTTTCCTAGAAGTTTTATTGTTTTCTACTTATTTGCCAGCATGTTTTTACAACAGCTTCCTTGTTTGCCTGTACCTACGGATGGCAGTTTTGACTGTAGGCACTCCCAGAAGAAATCTCTCTGATTGATGCAGATGTTGCAGTTTAATTATGGAACAAATGCACAAAGTTACAATAAAGTTCCTCCTGCAAATTTATTCATTTTCAGGATTATATAGTGTAGTTCTTTTACATTTCCATATAAATTAGAATCGGTTTGCCAATTTCTCCTCAAAAACCCTGCTGGGATTTTGGTCCCGATGTCATCAATTGGTGAGAATTGGCTCCTGCAACTCAAGAAACAATTGCTAGTTTTTCCGTCGGCTTCCGCCATCTTGGGCTTCATGCAGTATGGCTTTAGAGATTTTATTGCACAGGTCATGTGCCCCCTTCCTCAAGTTTGTTTTTAAATATTTTGTATTTTATGTTTTTGTAAATGACATCAGTTTTTCAAATTTGATTTTAGTTATTGCGTTATTTTGGTATGCAGGTGATTTTTTTTTACTTGCTTTAAATGTGTATCCTACACCTCACTGGATTATTTTATTGGTTTTGCAATCTTTTTACAGTTTTTGAAACTTTAAATAAATCAATGCATCTCCACAAGGAGAAAAATGTATGAAATGCATGTCTTCTTTTCCAATCTGTGGATTTTTTATTTTATCAAGTCCTTGAGCTGCACTACACTCGCCCAAACACTCAATAAAAGGTTAAACATGAGAGATGATAGTGTTGGTCTTGCCTTACCCCTAATCATGACGGGTAGTCAATTAGCTTTTACATAACATATTGGTTGCAACTTTATTCTAACCTCTTCCACAGTTGAGGAAGTTCCCTTTTGATTCTATTTCTCTATTTTAATATTAATATATAGTCAATTTTCTACATCCTTTTTGCCTCTATCAAGATAATCATGCAATTTTAAAATGTAGCTGAATGTGGAAAGTTGAATTAAAGTATTTTCCAATGTTATATCAACTTTGAAGTCATAGGGCAAAGGATAAACTGTCATTCAGAATGTACTTTTCATATACACTGTTGAATTTGATTCGCTAATTTTGTTGATAATATTTGTGTCTGTAGATTGGTTAATTATAGTCAGTCTTATAATTTCTGGCTGATTTGGGTTACTGCTGACAAGAGCAAGAGAGAGACAGAGATGGATAAAGGAAGCACTGATAGATTGGACGTGAAAAATGTGTTGAAGTGAGGCACAGTGGGCATCTATGGACCTAGCAAATATGAAGGCTAAGACAGGATGGTCAGTTGAATCAGAATTTAGAAGCGAACTTCAATACCATGGTCAGGTGCGGCTAAAGTGTAAGGAAAAAGAAGGCAGGGAGGTAAGCGGAAAGGGAGAAAGAGAGGGAGGGAAGGAAGGAGGGAGAGAGAGAGAGGGAGGGAAGGAGGGAGGGGGAAATAAAGGGAGGAAGGTTGAGAAGGAAGGCACATAATTGTATTATATGTATGTATGTTATATTATGCACTTAGGGTTATTATCACCATGACCAAAGCCACTTGGAAAGGAGAGAATTTGTTTGGCATAGCCTTCCATATCACAGTTCTTCACCAAAAGATCTCAAATATGGCAGGAACCAGGAGACAGGAGCTGATGCAGAGGCCATGGAGGGATGCTGCTTATTGGCTTAATCACCATGGGTTACTCAGCCTGCTTTCTTACAGAACCTAGGACCACAAACTCAGGAGTCTTCCCTCACAATGGACTGAGCCCTCTCCCATCATTAATCCTATGTAGGCATTTTCTCAATTGAGGTTCTTTCCTTTAGATAAGGGTGTCACACATACATATATCTACAAATACATACATATATACATATACACATATACATATACATGCACATAAACATGTACATATTTAGGCTTTACTTATTTTCTCAGATATTTTCCCGAGACATTTATTAAGCCTCTGGCATACCATTGCTTGCAATGTTTCAAACATAAAATCTCCAAATGTTCTTATTGAAATAGTCCTCTCTGTTTAGGGCTGAAATATCAATAGTCAATCAATATTAATTTTATGTTACAAGCTTAGAGATACAACTGGGGAACATTTCAACAGACCTGCATCATTCATATGAAACAGGCAACTGTCAATATATTGTGAGTGATATAAGCACAAAGATAGAGGACTCCAATGTTCTGTGATCCTGGAGGGATAAAGGAGGTGGCTTAGAGCACTCCTGGTGTCCTGTGAACCTGGAGAAAGGGAGGAGGTGGCTTGGAGTTTGTCAGAATGGAGCGTGGGTTGCTGAACTCCTTAGGGTATCTGTCTTATATCAGAATTCCAGATCAGAGAGGAATTCGAAAGTTATGTTTTGAATGGAGAGATTTCTGAAATATATCATTTCAGGTTGCAGGTAAGGGGAGAATGAGAAAAGGTAGGGCTCCTCCTTGCCTGCCTCACATAGGGACAGACCTAGTTTAAGCTTTTACAGAATCCATAAGTCATTTACTTTTGTAGTTACAAGTTGCTTCATGGATTCTAGGATTCTATTTCCATGATGAGGTTCAATTTATTCCCAAAATATGTATCATAATTACAAAACATTTACTACATACTCTGTAACTGTTCATCGGCCACATCTGACTTCTCTCAAAATTAAAACTATATATTTTTATATGAGTTCCAGTTGTTGGCATCTTAAACCAATTTTGAAGATTTATTGTTTGTAATCAAGATGATAACAACTTTCCCCACTTAATGTTTTGAATCTAAATATTAGTAAGAATAGTAGTCTAAAGTCGTGAATTAAAACAGAAGGTTTTAGTCTTCTTCTGTTGAATATTATCAATTTTTAAAATTTGAAATGAGAGGCTAGTTGAAAAAAGTATGCTAAGTAGTTCTTAAAATGAACTTGTTTGCAAGTGGATGATTTTAGTGTTAAGGTCTATGCTGAGTGTGATGAAGATGTCTATTGCTGGACTCTTTCCTCAAATCATTTGACCAAGGACAGGTTTCCAACTCTACCCAGTATAGAACATGTCTATACCACACGGAGACTTACTATAATTAGGTTTGTGATTATCAAGACAGAATGGAACTAAAAACTAGTTACCTTCCATTTAAAAACATGATAAATATTTCCACTTAGAGCAATGCCAGTCCCTTCTTTGCAGATGGTACAAAAGTGAATTGATTATTACCTCTATTCTTAAAGCCTTGAACATCTTTATCAAGAATATGAAATGTGAGTATACTTTGTGAAAAGTGGGTCGTCTCTCTTTCCTAGATATGGGAATAACTTAAGGTCAAATGAAAGCCAACTAGAGAGTTTTGTCATAGACATTTTATTCTGTAAATGTGAGTGGAAATTCTATTGTTTTTATTATCTCATTTAAAAGTTACTCAAAAGTTTAGGTTGAAACAATAACCATTTACATATCACATGATTTCTAATGGTGGGGCAACTGGGCTCTTTGAGTTGCCCCCTCTCGTCTGCAATACACAGCTTGACTCAGCTGCATCCATTTGCAGGGTTCACGAGGGTAGGCTAGCTCCCTTTAATTGGCTGGAGGGCTCAGACTCACTTCTTTATCAGGTGGACTTTTTTTCCCATAAGGTCGCCTGAGCATCCTCAATCTATCGCAGCTGGCTTCTCCTCACTCTCTCATAGAAAGCAAGGTGGTACCCACTGTATTCTTAGGAGCTAGCTCAGATCTGCTGATCATTTCCACCATGCTCTTTCTGCTGTCTCCCAAGCCCACTCTGCTGCAACATGTGAAGGAATCATATGCATGCATGGATATATGAGGGAAGGAGCACTGAGGAGCAATTCTCATGCGGTCAGCACAGAACTGAAGAATACATTAGTGTGAGAAGACAGCAGACATTGAGAGACACTTTCTTCTCTTTTGTTGCCCCCTGTCTTTTATCTTTTAATTTTTGAGGCCAATGGACATAGCCAACTCAAACCAAAAGCCCTCACGGTCACATCAGTGCCGTAAATATCCTAATAGACACACTTCCTAACAGTCTAGCGCATCGGATTCTCTACCAATTCCATTGAGAGCCCAGAAGGGATCGACGAGTAAGCAAATATCCCTTGTTATTTTCACTGGAGAAAGGGCCAGACTAAGCATCTTTGTTAATGATGAGGCTCTTTGTAGCTTTTCTAGTTGTTACTTCTTCGGCTATCCCCATCATTTCTGAACACTGCTAAATATCTTCAAATTCAGCAAACCACGGAACTGAGAACAGGACTCCCTTTGGGGGAATTAGAGGAAAGATTGAAAGAGCTGAAGGAGCTTGCAACCCCATAAGAGCAATGCTAACTAACCAGAGCTTCCAGGGAATAAACCACTACCGAAGGACTGACCCAGGGCTCCAACTGCATATGTGGCAGATAATAGCCTTGTTGGGGCACCAGTGGAAGAGGAAGCCCTTGGTCCTGCCAAGGTTGGACCCCCAGTACAGGGGAATGTCGGGGGGCGGTGGAACGGTAACGGAGGTGGATGGGGGGAACACTTGTATGGGGGAGTGGATGGGGGGCTTATGGACAGGAAACCAGGAAATGGAATAACATTTGAAATATAAGTAAAGAAATATATCTAATTAAAAAAAAGATTCCCCATCACCTGAGCAAATCTTTTCTGCCCATCTGCGTATTATAGGCTAATAATGGGTAATGGATAAATACATAATGGAATGAACTCATCCTAGAGAAACATTCTCACTGTACTCTGTGTTTGTCCGGGAGGTCTTTTCAGGTATTGTGGGGACTCATGAACAGTCAGTATCAGAAGCACTCCAATGCTCATTATATAAATAAATAAATAAATAAATAAATAAATAAATAAATAAATAAATAGGACACTGGAGCTCAGCCCTGGACTTGAAATCTGAACTTCCGTTTTGCAAAGTCTTAGCTGACCTTGGTGCATACAAAAGCAGTGGTGGTGCTGTCCTTCAAAATCTATTTGACTTTCTTCCTTTTTCCTTTCTTTTTTTTCATTGTTCTTGAGCTGGAGATTGAACCCAAGGTCTGTACATACCAGGCAGATGCCCCCCTACTGGGTAAATCTATTTTTTTTTTTTGGTTTGTTACTGAGTCTCAGTGTGTTGCCCAGGCTGTCCATGAACTCACCCTATAGGCCAGACAAGTCTAAAATATGTGATCCTCCTGCCTCAGCTGCACTAGAAATTTTCATTGTCTAAGTCACGAGGCTGGTCTTGGACTTTTTAGATTTAGCAAAACCCTCTTCTTTAACAAGTGCCTAGCCACGTTCTTTGGGGGGTTGAGTTTCCCTACTGTCTAAGGATATATCTATGTTATGTGGTCAGAAAGTGCATTTCCATTATGAAGTTGTATGCCCTGTGTCTGCGGATTCATGGGACAGTGTGTCCTCTAGGCACACTTGCAAGGTTGCCCCAAGCTCTGTGGGAGGAAGTAATCTGCAGGCTGGGACAGGATGGGGATTCAGAGCAAACAAGTCCCAGCAAGCCTCCTCAGCATGTGCCCCTCTAAAACGGTCTTAAATTTTAAATGTACCATATTTTTCTTTAGTGGAAATCATAGAGCAGCTTTGGATAAACAGTTTTCTCCTTTTTTAGAAAGTCATGTATTTATCACAGTGCAGCCAATCAATGAATCGCCAAGGTTTATAATTTTTTTTCTGACTCCCCTGGGACAATCAAAGGCTAAATTTGAAAGGATTTGTAAATGTCAACTTATAATACAAACTAGGTTGGCCCCAGGGCCTGAGATCCGAATCATAATTCACCATGTTTACAAATGATATCATTCCATCTAGAGTGCTAACTGTAAACTCGCCGATAATTAGAGGAGAAAATGAATTACATTCGGGCTTTCCTTTTCTTTCCTTGTGTCTGAACCGTTGTGACATATGGATTCTCCATCAGCCCTCGAATCACCCAGAAGGCCTCCCTAGAAGGCAGACTGGAGATCAATAGGCAGCCAGGCTTTCAGATGACACACGGAATGACTATAGACTTTTTTTGAGGGGGAGAGCAAATGGCTTCACTAAATGAATCCTCTATGTCATCTGGGCGGATGTAAGCATGTCTGTGAGCTTTAATAGAAAAGATCAAAATATCGCATTCCTGCTAGGTAACTCACACATTGGAGAAGCCATTCTTCTTCAAGGGATTAGGTCTTTCTTTGTTGTTCCATTTCAGCCAGTCCCCTTTCTTTGTGCTCAGAAAGGCGCCATTGTGCACTGCAGCCTCTGCAGATAGAATGCTCCTTAGTCCTTCTCTCGTCCCTACCCCTACCCCCACCCCCACCCCCACCCCCTACACCTCTCTTCCTTCCCTCTGTCACTCTTCTCTCTTCACTAATTTAGTCTCCAAATCTGCATTCTCATTTTAGTCTTCAGACCAACAGACATACATCTGCTTTTAGATCATGCAAATAAGGTGGGGTGGACGACATGTGACTGCTTGGCACAGTCTGACTCTCACTGCCACCCATGTTGTGCAGTCTAGGGGATGCGGGGGTCTTCGGGTGTCAAAAACTGCCACTGAACTTCTGGTTCAAAGCATAGTGATTTTCAACTTCAACGCAGCAAGAAAGCACTGTTTACCCACTGTGGACAAAGATAGACGGTACAACAACTTATAAAATATTGGGAAGCTTTGGATTGTATTGATACAGACATTAATACAAATATAAGTGAAGCCAATTTTGGAAGAGTTACTAAAGGTAGAAGAAATTAAGAGACAAAGAGGAGTAAGGATGAAACAGGAAACCAATTTATAGGCTTATCTTGAATATATACATATAAGCTGATTCCTTAAAAATTGTGTGTTTGTGTGTGTGTGTGTGTGTGTGTGTGTGCGTGTGTGTGCATGCAAGTGATTTTCTGTCAAAAGATATAAAGAACTATCAACCTTCATGTCTCTGGATAGCTGGCCCTGTCTATGTATGGCATTCTGTGCAAGAACGTGTTAGAGATCTTAAGTCTAGTCAAGAAGCAGGGAGGCGGGTAGGGCACAAGTAAAGATGAGTTTGAAGAAAATTACCCTTGAAGACAGTAATGATCACACCCTGTTTAAAAATTCTTGGAAACTAGCATGTTCTAAAATGTTTTCTGGGATAACAAGGAGGAAAAAAAGCTGTAAGAAAACAAGGTGTGTCTGTAGTTTCAAAACTCTTTATTCTGACTCATGTTTTAGCAGAACTGGTCATAGCTGCTAAGAAGTGATCGTGAAGGAGAGTAGAGCCCTCCTTAAGCTCTCGATTGGTGATTCTCGACCTTCCTAATGCTGACACCCTTTAATACACTTCCTCATGTTATGGTGACCCCCAGCCACAAAATTATTATGTGGTAACTTCAAAACCGTAATATTACTAATGTTATGAACCATAATGTAAGTATCCAATACACAGGATGTCTGATATGTGATCCCTGTGAAAAGGTTCTTTGACCCCACCCCCAAAGAAGTTGCAACCCACAAGTTGAGAAACACTGCTCTAGCTTGTCTGATTGGCAAAAGCTCCTGTCTGATTGTCTTGCAGGCTTTCTGCGGGAGCAGCCTGATGAAAACAAAATTGCTCTCTTTACTGGCTTCTCTGAACTTTAACCTCAGTCTCCAGGACTCCATATTTGCCAAGGCCAAGGGCTGAGCTTTTCCTTCCTATCCCTACCTACGTTTTATAATCTCTCTCCTTCTTCAGAGACCAACCTTTTTGACCTCCCCCACCGTACTTCCAAAATATAATAATAATGATAATAATTTTATTATACTTTAATGTGTTAATGCAATGCTGATGTATTTCAAAAATAGTTTATCTGAGGTATAATGATTATTAAATTTTCTTTTTTAAGTTAATAGTTTCTTGCTTATCTGTTTAGCTTTTTCCCTAATGCCACAAATCTCCCTAAATTCAATATTACTGTATTCCTTTAGCTTCCCTCTGGATGTGTAGAAACTCAAAATGAGGTGGCAATCTCGGTCACAATGTTCTGTGGATATTGGTGTTTCTCAGAGCAATGATCTTATTCTTCGAGCCTTCTGTGATGAAAATCTGAAAGAACTTCTGGCTCCTTTGAAAAAAAAGTCGATGAAAATATCAAGATGAGGCATAATGTCAAATTAGTCCAATAAACTGACAAAGATAAGAATATCATGAGGTGATAAAGGTTTTATGCCTGTCCAGGTTTCTACCAAAAAAATAGTTGACTGATTTTCAACAGAAGAGAAGATGATATAGAATTTATTGTACGCTCCATTAGGCTTTCTGAAAAGAAATCCAATTAACATTGTGTGTTAACTCTGCCCTTCAATTTGACTCCAACACACACATATGCTCACACACACACACACACACACACACACACACACACATACATGTAATGTTCTGTATTATTATTCTCAAGATTTATAGTGATTATGATATAAAAAGAAGATTGTTTAAAAGCATTTCAAATAGCAAAGCCTCTCCTCAATGCTAGCAATGTCAGACGAGAGGAGGACACAGGGAGACAAGTGGTCATTATGGTAAGTGCTGCTGGATGTTGGGCAAGGATGCACACGGAAGCAAAGTCAGCTCCAGTGGGAATCATCAGAGACCCAGTGTACCAGTGACTTTCCTCATTGCTGAGATGAGATAGCTTACAGGAAGCACTTTAAGGGAAAGTGGTTCTTTCTGGTCCACAGACGATGGGGACTCATTCTGTCATGGCAGGTAGGAAGTGTGCATGCAAACAAAGAGCAAACTTCTTACTGGGTCTGGACTGTAAAACTTTAAGGTCCATCTTCAGTAAGGTCCATTTTCCTTCAGTAAGGCCCTACCATCTAAACATTCCATCGCCTTCCCAAATAGTGCCACCAGTGGGGGAGCAGGTGTTTGAACAAATGAGTTCGTCGTAGACATTTCACATTTAAAGCATAATACCTAGAGCTGAGCTAATTTTTGCCTAAGGTTAGAATTGGATCCTAATTGTGTTTAATTGCCTCGGGCCTGCTTGCAGAGTTGCTCGCACAGAAAGAAAGCCACTTGTTCTTAAGATTGTAGGTTCTGGGGTTGGGGATTTAGCTCAGTGGTAGGCGCTTGCCTAGGAGTGCAAGGCCCTGGGTTGGGTCCCAGCTCAGAAAAAGGAACCAAAAAAAAAAAAAAAAAAAAAGCAGCTCTCTGCTCCCCAAAAACCCGTGGGAGAGATACCTTACCCGCCTGGTCAGGTGGGCACTCCTGAGGCTGCAAGGCGGAAGAGACCACCAACACTGCCCACCCCTGCCCATCCCTGGCCCAAGAGGAAGCTGTATATAAGGCCTCTGGGCTCCCGTGGGAAGGGAGGGCCCAAGTGAGGCAGGGCCCTGCCTGAGACACTGCAGGAACCTGAAGGAAACAGACCGGATAAACAGTTCTCTGCACCCAAATCCCGTGGGAGGGAGAGCTAAAACTTCAGAGAGGCAGACACGCCTGCGAAACCAGAAGAGACTGCTCTCTGCACACATTACTGATTCCAGAGGAAAGCACCAGAATCCATCTGGAACCCTGGTGCACGGAGGCTCCCGGAAGAGGCAGCGCAGATCTTCCCGGTTGCTGCCACCGCAGAGAGCCCGTGGGCAGCACCCACCAGCGAACTTGAGCCTGGGACCACAGGTAAGACCAACTTTTCTGCAAGTGACCTGCCTGGTGAACTCAGACACAGGCCCACAGGAACAGCTGAAGACCTGTAGAGGACAAAACTACACACACGAAAAGCAGAACACTCTGTCCCCCATAACTGGCTGAAGAAAACAGTAAAAACAGGTCTGGCACTCCTGACACACAGGCTTATAGGACAGTCTAGCCACTGTCAGAAATAGCAGAACAAAGTGACACTAGAGATAATCTGATGGCAAGAGGCAAGCGCAGGAACCCAAGCAACAGAAACCAAGACTACATGGCATCATCGGAGCCCAATTCTCCCACCAAAACAAACATGGAATATCCAAACACACCAGAAAAGCAAGATCTAGTTTCAAAATCAGATTTGATCATGATGCTGGAGGACTTCAAGAAAGGCGTGAAGAACTCCCTTAGAGAACATAAGTAGAAAAGCCTACAGAGAGGAATGTAAAAATCCCTGAAAAAGAATTCCAGGAAAACACAAACAAACAGTTGAAGGAATTAAAAATGGAAATAGAAGCAATCAAGAAAGAACACATGGAAATAACCCTGGATATAGAAAACCAAAAGAAGAGACAAGGAGCTGTAGATACAAGCTTCACCAACAGAATACAAGAGATGGAAGAGAGAATCTCAGGAGCAGAAGATTCCATAGAAATCATTGACTCAACTGTCAAGGATAATGTAAAGCGGAAAAAGCTACTGGTCCAAAACATACAGGAAATCCAGGACTCAATGAGAAGATCAAACCTAAGGATAATAGGTATAGAAGAGAGTGAAGACTCCCAACTCAAAGGACCAGTAAATATCTTCAACAAAATCATGAAGAAAACTTCCCTAACCAAATACCCATAGGCATACAAAGCCTACAGAACTCCAAATGATTGGACCAGAAAAAAAACACCTCCGTCACATAATAGTCAAAACACCAAGCAGCACAAAATAAGAAAGAATATTAAAAAAGCAGTAGGGAAAAAAGGTCAAGTAACATATAAAGGCAGACCTATCAGAATCACACCAGACTTCTTGCTTAGAAACTATGAAGGCCAGAAGATCCTGGACTGATGTCATACAGACCCTAAAAGAACACAAAATGCCAGCCCAGGCTACTGTATCCTGCAAAACTCTCAATTAACATAGATGGAGAAAACCAAGATATTCCATGACAAAACCAAATTTACACAATATCTTTCTACAAATCCAGCACTACAAAGGATAATAAATGGTAAAGCCCAACATAAGGAAGCAAGCTATACCCAAGAAGAGGCAAGAAACTAATCGTCTTGGCAACAAAACAAAGAGAAGAAAAGCACACAAACACAACCTCACATCCAAATATGAATATAACAGGAAGCAATAATCACTATTCCTTAATATCTCTCAACATCAATGGCCTCAACTCCCCAATAAAAAGACATAGATTAACAAACTGGATACGCAACGAGGACCCTGCATTCTGCTGCCTACAGGAAACACACCTCAGAGACAAAGACAGACACTACCTCAGAGTGAAAGGCTGGGAAACAACTTTCCAAGCAAATGGGCAGAAGAAGCAAGCTGGAGTAGCCATTCTAATATCAAATAAAATCAATTTCAACTAAAAGTCATCAAAAAAAAAGATAAGGAAGGACACTTTATATTCATCAAAGGAAAAATCCACCAAGATGAACTCTCAATCCTAAATATCTATACCCCCAAATACAGGGCACCTACATACGTAAAAAAGAAACCTTACTAAAGCTCAAAGTAAACATTGCACCTCATACTATAATAGTAGGAGATTTCAACTCCCCGCTCTCATCAATGGACAGATCATGGAAACAGAAATTAAACAGAGGCGTAGACAGACTAAGAGAAGTCATGAGCCAAATGGACTTAAGGATATTTATAGACGTTCTACCCTAAAGCAAAAGGATATACCTTCTTCTCAGCTCCTCATGGTACTTTCTCAAAAATTGACCATATAATTGGTCAAAAAACGGGCCTCAACAGGTACAGAAAGATAGAAATAATCCCATGCGTGCTATCGGACCACCACGGCCTAAAGCTGGTCTTCAATAACAATAAGGGAAGAATGCCCACATATACGTGGAAACTGAACAATGCTCTACTCAATGATAACCTGGTCAAGGAAGAAATAAAGAAAGAAATTAAAAACTTTTTAGAATTTAATGAAAATGAAGGTACAACATACCCAAACTTATGGGACACAATGAAAGCTGTGCTAAGAGGAAAACTCATAGGGCTGAGTGCCTGCAGAAAGAAACAGGAAAGAGCACATGTCACCAGCTTGACAGCACACCTAAAAGCTCTAGAACAAAAAGAAGCAAATACACCCAGGAGGAATAGAAGGCAGGAAATAATCAAACTCAGAGCTGAAATCAACCAAGTAGAAACAAAAAGGACCATAGAAAGAATCAACAGAACCAAAAGTTGGTTCTTTGAGAAAATCAACAAGATAGATAAACCCCTAGCCAGACTAACGAGAGGACACAGAGAGTGTGTCCAAATTAACAAAATCAGAAATGAAAAGGGAGACATAACTACAGATTCAGAGGAAATTCAAAAAATCATCAGATCTTACTATAAAAGCCTATATTCAACAAAACTTGAAAATCTACAGGAAATGGACAATTTCCTAGACAGATACCAGGTACCGAAGTTAAATAAGGAACAGATAAACCAGTTAAACAACCCCATAACTCCTAAGGAAATAGAAGCAGTCATTAAAGGTCTCCCAACCAAAAAGAGCCCAGGTCCAGACGGGTTTAGTGCAGAATTCTATCAGACTTTCATAGAAGACCTCATACAAATATTATCCAAACTATTCCACAAAATTGAAACAGATGGACACTACCGAATTCCTTCTATGAAGCCACAATTACTCTTATACCTAAACCACACAAAGACCCAACAAAGAAAAGAGAACTTCAGAATAATTTCCCTTATGAACATTGGCCTTAAAAATACTCAACAAAATTCTGGCAAACCGAATCCAAGAGCACATCAAAACAATCATCCACCATGATCAAGTAGGCTTCATCCCAGGCATGCAGGGATGGTTTAATATCTGAGGAAAACCATCAACGTGATCCATTATATAAACAAACTGAAAGAACAAAACCACATGATCATTTCATTAGATGCTGAGAAAGCATGTGACAAAACTCAACACCCCTTCTTGATAAAAGTCCTGAAAAGAATAGGAATACAAGGCCCATACCTAAACATAGTAAAAGCCATATACAGCCAACCAGCTACTAACATTAAACTACATGGAGAAAAACTTGAAACAATCCCACTAAAATCAGGGACTAACAAGGCTGCCACTCTCCCTACTTATTCAATATAGTTCTTGAAGTTCTAGCCAGAGCAATCAGACAACAAAAAAAGGGAGATCAAGGGGATACAGATGGAAAGAAAGAAGTCAAAAAATATCACTATTTGCAGATGATATGATAGTATATTTAAGTGATGCCAAAAAAGTTCCACCAGAGAACTACTAAAGCTGATAAACAACTTCAGCAAAAGTGGCTGGGTATAAAATTAACTCAAATAAATCAGTAGCCTTCCTCTACACAAAAAAGAAAACAAGCCGAGAAAGAAATTGAAACGACACCCTTCATAATAGACCCAAATAATATAAAAAATACCTGGGGTGTGACTTTAACCAAGCAAGTAAAAGATCTGTACAATAAGAACTTCAAGACACTGAAGAAGAAATTGAAGAAGACCTCAGAAGGTGGAAAAGATCTCCCATACTCATGGATTGGCAGGATTAATATAGTAAAAATGGCCATTTTACCAAAAGCGATCTACAGATTCAATGCAATCCCCATCAAAATACCAATCCAATTCTTCAAAGAATTAGACAGAACAATTTGCAAATTCATCTGGAATAACAAAAAACCAAGGATAGCTAAAACTATCCTCAACAATAAAAGGACTTCAGGGGGAATCACTATCCCTGAACTCAAGCAGTATTACAGAGCAATAGTGATAAAAACTGCATAGTATTGGTACAGAGACAGACAGATAGACCAATGGAACAGAATTGAAGACCCAGAAATGAATCCACACACCTATGGTCACTTGATTTTTGACAAAGGAGCCAAATCCATCCAATGGAAAAAAGATAGCATTTTCAGCAAATGGTGCTGGTTCAACTGGAGGTCAACATGTAGAAGAATGCAGATCGATCCATGCTTATCACCTGTACAAAGCTTAAGTCCAAGTGGATCAGGACCTCCACATCAAACCAGACACACTCAAACTAATAGAAGAAAAACTAGGGAAGCATCTGGAACACATAGGCACTGGAAAAATTTCCTGAACAAAACACCAATGGCTTATGCTCTAAGATCAAGGAATCGACAAATGGGATCTCTTAAAACTGCAAAGCTTCTGTAAGGCAAAGGACACTGTGGTCAGGACAAAGCGGCAACCAACAGATTGGGAAAAGATCTTTACCAATCCTACAACAATAGGGCCTTATATCAAAATATACAAAGAACTCAAAAAAGGTTAGGCCGCAGGGGGAGACAAATAACCCTATTAAAAAATGGGGTTCAGAGCTAAACAAAATTCACAGCTGAGGAATGCGAATGGCTGAGAACACACCTAAAAAGAAATGTTCAACATCTTTAGTCATCAGGAAATGCAAATCAAAACAACCCTGAGATTTCACCTCACACCAGTGAGAATGGCTAGATCAAAAACTCAGGTGACAGCAAATGCTGGCGAGGATGTGGAGAAAGGGGAACACTCCTCCATTGTTGGTGGGGTTGCAGACTGCTACAACCATTCTGGAAATCAGTCTGGAGGTTCCTCAGAAAATTGGACATTAAACTGCCTGAGCATCCAGCTATACCTCTCTTGGGCATATACCCAAAAGATGCCCCAACATATAAAAAAGACACGTGCTCCACTATGTTCATCGCAGCCTTATTTATAATAGCCAGAAGCTGGAAAGAACCCAGATGCCCTTCAACAGAGGAATGGATACAGAAAATGTGGTATATCTACACAATGGAATATTACTCAGCTATCAAAAACAACGACTTTATGAAATTCGTAGGCAAATGGTTGGAACTGGAAAATATCATCCTGAGTGAGCTAACCCAATCACAGAAAGACATACATGGTATGCACTCATTGATAAGTGGCTATTAGCCCAAATGCCTGAATTACCCTAGATGCCTAGAACAAATGAAACTCAAAACGGATGATCAAAATGTGAATGCTTCACTCCTTCTTTAAAAGGGGAACAAGAATACCCTTGGCAGGGAAGAGAGAGGCAAAGATTAAAACAGAGACTGAAGGAACATCCATTCAGAGCCTGCCCCCATGTGGCCCATATATACAGCCACCCAATTAAGACAAGATGGATGAAGCAAGTGCAGAAGTGTGGATCGGCTCTGAGAGACACAGCAGAATACAAGCAAATACAGAGGCGAATGTCCAGCAAACCTCTGAACTGGAATAGGACCCCGTTGGAAGGAATCAGAGAAAAGAACTGGAAGAGCTTGAAGGGCTCGAGACCCTATATGTAACAACAAACAATGCCAACCAGAGCTTCCAGGGACTAAGCCACTACCTAAAGACTATACATGGACTGACCCTGGACTCTGACCTCACAGGTAGCAATGAATATCCTATTAAGAGCACCAGTGGAAGGAAGCCCTGGGTCCTGTATGGAACCCCAGTGAACTGAACTGTTGCGGGGGGGGCGGCAATGGGGAGGGTGGGAGGGAACACCCATAAGGAAGGGGGAGGGGGGAGGGAGGATGTTTGCCCAAACCGGGAAAGGGAATAACACTAGAAATGTATATAAGAAATATTCAAGTTAATAAAAAAAAAAAAGAGAATGCTTCAAAGGAAAGTAAAAAAAAAAAAAAGAAAAAAAAAAAAGATTGTAGGTTCTCCAGTGAAATATGATTCCTATTCCTGTTTATTCTGGTAGTCTAAATCCTACAAGCAGTAAATTGGGAGTATAGAAGAGTGATAATAAAACTGATAAAATGTTTAATTATCATCTAATACAACTTATAGCTGGAAAAGAGAAGAATGTAAGGTTTGAGTGGTTTTATTCATTGAGTAAATATGAACTGAATATACAAAATATAGCACAACTTATAGTAACCAACAGATCCTGTCAATGATCCATAACTCAACCTCCAACTTATACATGCTTCCTAATTTACATATTAAAGACAAAAGTGGACAAAGTTTAAAATAGATACACATTCACCCATTACTGTCTGAAATCTCAGTGTAAAGGCTTAACATGTGTTACATCTATCAACACAGCTGACCTCTTTGAAGAAAATATTGTGTTGGAGCCTCTCAGTGTTGCTATTGACTACCTGCCTACCAGTTTAGGCATTTGGTCAGTATATTCTTCTGCATTTTTATTGGCATATGCTAACTAACCATTTTAATAGCTTTCCAATATGAGTACAATAGGCCATGCTCATGTCATGCTATGCCCCCCTCCACTTTCCCCCTACTTCTCCCTAACTGCTTACCACTCTGGTTGGTAGCATGAACCCAGAAAAGCAGGGCCTAAAAGTGAGGCAAAGTAAGTCTCATGCAATAGCCAAATTTTTTTCAGAGCATCAGACAATTTATACTCTGAGGGTTATGAGGAGTCACCTGTGTAAAGTGTACAATCACAAGGACGAGTTACAGGTGGCAAAAGCCTGTTTTTCATGTAGGTGTTTGAATAACAACAGCAGAAGTAAACTTACTCTTATGGCTATACCAGGGAGGATCAAAGAAAATATATTCCAGGAACAATTCTGTGTTTTGAAGAAACTGGGGTCACAAGATTCTTGTCTTGTTTTCTAGGTTTCTCTCACATCTTCAGAATTCTTACAGGACTGCTTGGACTGTGTTCTGATACATACTGTCCCTTTATTCTTCCCATCTAGACTTCCTTCTTTCATATCTCTGCCTCTTAAAATCCAAAATCTATGTATGAGATAGAACATTCTATAGCTGTCTTTCTAGGCTTGGCTTTTTTTTTTGCCATAACAAGATGATTTTAAATTCTATTTACCATTTTCCTGCAAATAATACAATTTTGTTCTTTATAGCTGAATAGTACTCCATTGAGTATGCATGCTATCACTTAAGCTAAGCCTATAACTTGTCTATTAGGAGTAGTTCTGTAGTGCCCTTGTGTATATTGGTATATCTGATGGTAAGCTGACTTTGTTTCCTTCACTCAGGATACAGTGAACATTATGGTAGCGCACTTATTTTCATGTCTTTATTAATTTCCAACAAGAAAAAGAGAAATTTGAATGGGAAACTACTAGTACCTCTATTCAGCATGACATCCTTGGGATCTTCTGTTTTTAGATATCTGACTTTATTTCTATGATATTAATCTACTCCCATAGAAGTGTGTCAGACATTTCACAGAAGAGAGAATATCCTCATTCAATGTTTCTTCCATACTTCTGTAAAGTACAAGTGTCATTACACCTCTGCCTTTGGAATGAAGGACATTCCACTCAGGCCACAGTCCTACTAACAGCTTCCTGGTGCCCCATAAAAGGAAGAACTAAAGACGACAGGGAAGAGTAAGTAGCCAGTAGCCTTTCAAACAGGAAGTAGACAACTATGTGTCTTGTGGGAGACTATAGAAGTACTCATTTCAAGATCTGGCCATGGCTGGTTGATCAGAAATCATTCCAGGGACGATTATCCCCTTGGTTCCTTCTTTTCAATCTCACTCCTTAGACTCTGGTGAGGACAGCAGGGCTCACAGTGTGAGTGCAATCTAGTCATCAGGCAGTACACCCAGACCCAGTACAGTGCCATATCAATTGTAAAGTCATGTGAACATGTTAGCATATTGGCTGAGTTCAGTGACAAGGCAGGAGAATGAGAAGAAATATTCAATCTACACAAGGGGGCACATAAACACCTTGGTCCTTGGAGTCATAGCAGGATTACTTCACTTCCATAATTCTTGAACTAATAAGAAATAGGTTCAGAGACACAGCATAATCAAGTCAATTTAAAAACAAATAAAGTTGGGGATTTAACTCAGCGGAAGAGCGCTTGCCTAGCAAGCGCAAGGCCCTGGGTTCGGTCCCCAGCTCCGAAAAAAAAGAAAAAAAATAGGTTGCAAAAACAAATAAAAATCAAGATAGACAACTCATCATGTTTAAAGTCAATGTAGTCATATTTCCTCTCTTTTTGGGTAGTCATTCTGATTTATTTTTTATGTCAAGGACAAATGTACTTTGCAGGTTTATCTGGGTTGGTCCATCTTTATACTGAAATGCTCTAAACCTACTGACAGTCATCAGGACTCACTTAAGAAAATGTAACCTTTACCTGCTAGTAGGGTACACTTGGTGTGACTCTCGATTCTGGCTGGGAACTTTAACTGTGGTGTGAACACACCACCTCAGCAGTCCTCCTACAATCTTGTCATGAACAATGACCATGGAGAACAGAAGAGGTGTGACCCTGGCTTTTTCCAATGTTCATGATTCTATGCAATGACCTCCTACACACACAGTGGTATATGTTCATAGGCATGTGATTGGTATGCTGAGCTATCTCAGCTGTAAGCACCAGTGAACTTAGACTTTAAATATTCAGAAAAACTGTACAGAGACCTAAAAAAACACATATAAAGAATCCCCCTTAAGGGCTATGAGCACATTTCATTGGATACATATTTTACATTTTCATAGCATTTTCTTTTGAATGTGACCGGGCAGTGGGTATTTGAGGAAATTGGGAATGTTGGTTAATGAGTGTTAGCACTTACATAACTCCTCAGTTCCTTCAGGTTTTCTTACAGAACTTGTTTTTGTATTAGTCAATGAACTTGCACAATTCTGTGTGTCAAGTGTTTTGGCAAATTTCATAACTGGTTCTCATCCAGCTTTAATTTTTGCATCTGGCAAGTGTCTCTGCAGACTCTCTGTGGTAGACAACCAGCTGCCTTGCAGTTCTTTCAGTGTCAGGGTAGACCAGTTGCTCACAGTGGCTGTCTCACTAGAGGCCATGTGTTACTGGCTGACTCCTTGCATCTAGTTAAGGCTATGAGGCAGAATCCTGGTTAATTACACTTAGTTAGAATTGGTATTTGCCATGTACTGGCCTGAATCATCTAAAATAAATCTACCACTTTAACTGCTAATGATTTTCCTCTGTCCCAAATAAATTGTTTCTGGAACCATGAATTAAAGACAATGATTAGGTCATTCTGGATCCCTCTGACTTTTATGTTAGCAGCAGACTGGACTTCCTGAGAACAAGAAATAAGCTGTTGTTCAAGTTATACAAGGTTTATAAATAATAATGAGTCTATATTCTTTCTTATATAATCTGTATCTACTTGGCCCACGAGGGTATCCCTTTCTGTTTGTCTTTGATTTTCCTGCTGCAGCTACAGAGCGTCAGACAGCAGCTTCGTCTACTAAGAAAGCTATAAATAGCTCCTAGCCAATTGTGCACAGCTTCCGGTAGACAGGTTCTTCCAAAAAAGGCATCACTTATAAATAATATGGCAATCAAGTGATAAGACTCGGTCAGTTATAGTGGAAAATTTGGGGGGTTTAATTTAAGGCAAGCCTGGGTACAGTGGTTTGTCCAAGGTTGATCACAGAAGGTAATGTTAGCTATTATGCAATTATGACAGGATTCTAAAGTGAATTCACAAAAGCGACCAGGAGATTTTCTTTCATTTTATGTTTCTTCCCTCTTAAACTTGGAGGCACACACTGCACAAGGGCATGTGGATGTGTGCTGGTTCCCCCCAAATACTCTGCCCCGAATGCTATGGGATGTAATCACAGCAGGATAACTATGGCTGAAAAGAAAATATGTTGATATCCAAGGCTCTGTAGCAACAGACCAAAAATGCAAAATGCCAACACATGGTCTGATAGCCACAGTCCATTTTCCAATCATAAACCTTGCCATGTATTTAATAGGAAATGAGAAATGATTAACATCATGGAGAGTCAATGACAAAATTCAGTCAAGTAGAATAAACTTCAAACAAGCAACAGAGAAAAAAGGCCCAATTAAGAAGAAATCACATTAAGTCACTGCTGTGGTTCCATTTCACAAGATATTTGAGCAGATTTAAAGAAATGATGGGAAACAGAGAGGTCACCTAACCTACCAACATTGCAAGTGGCTATTCACGAGACTTTTCTGATCCAAGATACTTTCAGAGCTAATGGCAAAAAGAAGTAAATTAGACAAGGGGTGTGTGTGTGTGAGATCTTTAATATAGTATTCAACATGATCATGCGCTTTCTATATCTTATGCTCCAATGTTCTTTCTTTGAAGATTTTTAGTCATAATAATCTCTATTAATAGTTGACTGTTAAAATGGTTTTGACCAAAAGATAAAATAATACTGGTTCTTCATCTTTTTTTTCTTGATGTACTGAGCCATCAGAATTCAATGTAAAAGCCATTGTCATTCCTTTACTGAATTTAAAGAGAATTGTAATTTCTGTCCAAAGCAGAATGCTGTATCATTTTACTTTGAGGAAGGGAGAGAATTTATTATTTCTGTATTACTTGTCAATGTTAAGGACATTTGACGACTTGAATGTTTTCCTTCTGCTCATAGCAGAGGCTTAAACTATTTATTTTTCCAAGACAGGGTTTCTCTGTGTAGCTCTAGCTGTCCTGGAACTCACCCTGTCAGACCAGGCTGGCCTTGAACTCAAAAATCTGCTTGCCTCTGTCTCTTGGGTGGTGGGATTAAAAGAACACCACCACCACCCAGCTTGACTTAAATGACATTAAAGGGTGGTTTTTATTTGCCTACTATTATAGAAATACAGAAATTATATTTAACAGCTGGTGGAGGATTGGAGAGATGGAATAGTGGTTAAGCAGACTTGTTGTAACTGGGGAGGATCCAGCCTCTGTTCTTAGCACCCCATGATGGTATGCAACTGTCTGTTAATCCAATTCCAGGTTTTGGACTCCAGGATTGCATGTTTGGGGTATCTATACATAATGTTCATACATATAAACATTTATATGTATATCATTTCATATATATATACATATACATATATATATATTTCAGTAGAATTTCTACCTTTTATGTATAGATAGAGGTATAGCCTCACAAAACTGACTTGTCAAAATATGACCATTTTGCACTCAGCCATTTACTTTTTTAGATATTGTATTTGTTAAATGACACAAAGCACTCCCTGGGCGAATCCTGTTTAGACTTTTCAAGCTTTGATCTGAGTTTTACTTGGACTGTGTCTAAGATTATAAAAATAGTTTTGCTTAATGGAAGTCACATCCCGTTTTAATAATAATCTGTACTGAGAAAGCCTTCCCATGGGAGGGGGCTTGCCAAGAGGGGGCTGATACCAATGGAGGACACCATGATGGAGGTGATGCATTTTTTTTAAGTTGCAAAGAAGAGACCAAAATTTCAAAAAAAAATTTAATGTTTTCTTGTAACAGTTATGCATTGGCAGACCACAAGTTCTGTTTATAAATGAGACACAAGAGAAAGTAAGACTTAGAGAAAAACGTTTAGAGTTTTTTAAAACAAACTTGGTAAAATTCCAAGCTGCTCGCCTTAAACGTGAGTATTAAAAACTAAGCATCATTATGTAAGCCTTCCTTCAACTACCACTTGATTATTTTTAGTCTCTGTACATGCGAAAATGCTGCTATTAACTTAACACAATCTTCACTGAATTGGTGAGGGTAAGAGGATGATACAGAATGATACCGGGCAAGTGCTGCCATCTTGTCCTCCCTTTCCCAGAAGCTAGAGAAATTCTGAGCTCTGTGCTCATGCTGAGCTGTGAGTGTTGTCAAGGCAGGAAGCAGGAACAGGGAGCAAACCCATGGACCCCCCAAAGTGAACTTCGCCCACCTGAGGAATATAGCTTCTGGGAAAACTCGAATTTATCACTTCTAACGTTTATAAACTTTACCTCAGGGGAATAACCCAGCAGCCTGAAGCGAGTACTGAATAAGCGAACACCTCTGTCATGATTCCCTCTACTTACATACAGTGCGCAAACAGGCAAGGGATATCTTTGTTACTCATCTACATGCTGTCTGTTCACCTAAACACACCTTCATTCTTTTCCATCACTGTATTCCACTGGACCCTTAGGAATACTGGGAAATTTCTATAAGCCTAGCCTGACTTCCAGCCCAGTCATTTAACTTCCTGTCTACTTTAAGGATAGCCCCGCCCACCTTACTGCTTCCTCTCTTGGTCCTTAAGTAGCAAACAGCTCATCTAGCTGTGGGATAATTAACTCATTCCTACCTGCTTCACCTGCCTAGTGTAAAACTTCTAATCATCTGTAACTGTTCACCTTTCCAAACCTTCTGAACGCTTCTAGACATGGCAGTGTTCGTCTTCCCCAGCACTGCTCTTATTTTTCCGTCTTCGCTCACTGTCATGTTCTTAGAGAATCGGGACCTAACTAACGTGTGTGTGTGTGTGTGTGTGTGTGTGTAGATGCAGCTTCATCCTTTCAAACTTTCTTGTTAGTCAAAAATATGCATTTTAGGTGAATAACTACATGTGTTATTATACTTGACAGAATTGCTTTCCCAGTTGGATCTATAATTGATATGTGTTTCTCTATAAAGTCTTAACTACGGTCAAAATGGAAGCCATGTGCCAGTAAAATCACATGGAGATGAAGACATGACTTTATAGCTTTGGAGCCATGTTATTATGTTTGGGGCTGAAGGTGTTTGCATCATGTGACTTGTTCACACACCTGGGTAACCTGAGAGGTTGGTTCATTTGGTTTTGCTTTGCTTTAGCAGATTTTCCCTTTGTACAAATACCTTTTTACAAGATGGATTGATGGCCGTCCTTATGCTAATCTGTAGTTTCACCTATACATCCCGTTTTAAGACACATCAGCCCCACTTAGGAGAGAGTCAGTTCATGGAGGTTTGAAATACAACTTTCCCTAGGGGGAATTTATTATATTTAGAGGCCAAGAGTTGCTAAAATTTACTTATAAGGAAGTAAATATTATTTAGACACGTATATTATATCTTAACACATCGACCAGAGCATCTGTTGTAGCATTTTAACATTTCTGCTTAAAACTGTCTGCCTGGAAGCAGTCATTTCGAAGCATCACTGGGCTGATCTGTGGAGAGGACTGGTGGCTGTGCTTCCCACTGTCTCTGCCTTTCCCAGTCATGTTTTAAGAGGGGCCCAGAAAGCACGTTACCAGTCCATGGAGTGAGTGCATTAGAAAATTACTCTGTCCCTCTCTCTCATACACACACAGATACACACACTATCATATCATAACAAACTTCACTAATGGATAAAGATGGCTGATTACCTTTTATTCACATTTGCCCTTGCTTTCCTACACTGCTGCTAGGTAATAGGCTGTAGGACGGGCAGTCCAGCCTGCTGGTTAAAACCATCACCCTTTGATCTGGATCACTAAATCCAAAACTAATCCATGCTACATTTCACCCCTGTGGCTTTGCTAACCTGATAGTCATTCTCTCTGTGTCTGTGTCTGTGTCTGTCTCTGTCTCTGTCTCTGTATATGTGTCTCTCTCTGCATGTGGTGTTCAGAGAACAACCTGACTGTTTTTCTTCTTCAGTAAGTGCTCTCATTGGCCTGGACCTCACCAAGGCCATTCTTTCTGGCCAGTGAGCCCAGGGATATGCTTGTATTCACTTCCCTTCCCTGCCACTGGAATTATAATTGTGTACCATCACAATGAATTTTTTTACATAAGTTTTTAGAGGAATAAACTCTGATCCTCATGCCAAGGAGGCAAACACTTTACCAGCCAAACCATCACCTCATTCTTGGGTTTCTGTAATAGGGCAAATCATAGCACTCGATCACTGTGGGATCTAGTATATCAATGAGACACTGAACCCATCATTGTTGACCATTTCTCTGGATGGAGATGGTGCTGTGGCTGTGAAAATGACCTACCAGAACAGAGGATGCATCTCGTGGAAGAGGATTTAACCAGTCTGTAGAAGATCCTGGGTGTGAACTCACGTATCACAGAAAATGAAACACACACACACACACACACACACACACACTCTTACACAATCCTATATGCACATGTACCTGCAAGTGTGTATATATGCACACACACACTCACGGAGGCATATACACACAAATGCATACACACACGCCACTAAACTGAATCTAAACTTTTTGTAGAAAGTTCAGGAGACTGAGGAACTCTTTAGCAAGAAGGTCTCTTGCTGCGTCTTTGGAGTGTCACCAAACCTTCACCGTTTCAAATACCGTATCCCCTGACAATTCAAAACCTGTTTGCAGTTTCCTCAACCAAGAAGAGGTATCCTGAGAAATGCTCTAAGTAAAGCCTCTGGAAAATGCTATAGGGCACTGAGCCACAGGCCATCCCTAGGGAGCACTGGCCTCCTGTTGCACCTTCTACAGACACATTAGTTGCTTTTGTAATTTAATATTTTTCATCTAATACATTTTGATCCTGTTTTCTTTTCCCCCAGCCCCTTCCGGACCCTCCTCACCTCCCTAACCTCCCACCTCCATGTTCTCTGTCTCAAATAATAAAGTAAATCAAGACAAACAAACAAAACCGAACAAGGCAAAAAAATCTCAAAAAATTAAAACATAAAATTAAAAAAAATCTCCCTCCTCCCCCAAACTCAGAGTCTGTTTAGTGTTGACCAACTACCCCCGGGCATGGGCTTGTCCTGGGAGGTGGTAGATATACCCACCTACATTAGACAGAATTGATCTTTCCTTTGCCAGCAAGAGGCTTCTTGGTTAGGGGTGGGAGCCTGTGTCTGCTTCCCTCTCTCCAGAACTGGGACCCTGCATGGCTTGAACCTGTGTAGGTCTTCTGCTCGCCGCCTCAGTCTCTGTGAGTTCATATGTGCACCAGTCTCTTTATGTCTGAAAGACAATGTCTCCTTGGCATCAGAAATCATCCCTGATTCTTCCAATCTTTCACCCTCCTTTTCCAGGTAGATCCCTGAGCCTTTAGGTTTAGAGTTTGATGAAGACAGCCCATTTAGTTACTTTTCTTGTTGCAACAACATATCCTATGACTGGAGTTTAGGGAAGGAAGGATTCCTTTGGGCTCACAGGTTGCAGTTCCTGATGCTGGGTAAGGCATGAAGGCAGGAGCATGAAGCCCCAGAAAACACTGCATCTGTAGTCAGGAAGCAGAGAGCTGTGAATTCTGCCAGGCAGCTCACCACCTCTTGTGTCTGGGTCCCTGGCTATGTGATGGTGCTGTCCTAGTTTTCGGTAGGGCTTCTCACCTCAGTTAACTGAATGTAGAATCCCCTTGAAATGGTCCTGAAAGGTTGACTATGAAGTTCTAGTTCCTAGGAAGTTGTCCATTGCCATTATCCATTACTCTGTATTTGATTTAGCCCTGCCTCCCTGGTTTGGCTTGGTGATGACGTACACCTTCAGTGCATTTTTCTCTTTTCCCTCTTAACTGACCTCGACCTGTGAAGTCTAAAAACAGGTTATCATTGGGTAAACTCCCTGGATATTAAATTTCTCTGATGGTGAGTATGTGAAGGAGGGTAGTCTTAACTACATGTGATCCTCAAGTACAGTGCTGGCCACTGCCTGTGTGGTAGGAATTGGCTTAGAATGCCTTGCCATGTCAAACCATGATCTAAACAATAATGTGGGTATTGGAGATGGCAAGGACTCCATAAAGGTACTTGCCGGATGACCTGACTTCAATCCCCGAAGTCTATATAACGAAGGGGATAATCTACTCCTGTAAGTTGTCTTTAGGCCTCTACTTGGGTACCATGGCACTTGTGTCTGTGTTCACATATAAATGTCATGTGCTACAAGATATTTGATGAAGATGTGTGTGCTCACATATAAATGCCATATTCAGACCTCTGTGCTTTGCCACCATTCCTGTTCGGGCTGCCTGTGCTTTTATATCTGGAATTTATTTTTGATAAGAAATATGGAGTTAATACCTGCTGCTAACCATTTCAGTTGGAATTATAACACATTAACATTTAATATAATTATTGGTGCTGCTTGACTAAGTCCATCACTTACTGTTTTCCGGTTATCCCTTAGTGTTGCATCTTGCTATTCTGTCTTCTCTTGCTCCTTTGTTGTTATTTATGTGCTTTTGAATATTCTGCCTTAAGTGTTTACACCTTAATTTATTTTGTATGGTTTAGTGTTTGTTAAATATAGTGTTTGCCACATATATTATTTGCATATAAATGGAGATAAGATGCATGCATGTACATCTAAACATACATTTCTTGTGTTAGTCTCATTTGCTTTGTTTGCTTTTGTCTCTGTGGTAAATACCAGAGGAAAAGTATTTAAAGAAAGATTGATTTCCCCTCAACATGTCGGAGCTTTTGTGCATGCGTAGCTGTTTTGTGGCCATGGGCTTGCAGTGCGGCAGAACTTAATGGTGGGAAGTCTGTGATGGAGAAGGCTGCTCATCTGTGGCAGCCAGGTTAGCAGGGAACAGGTATAGGATTGGACTAGAACAAGCTTCTCCCTCCAACTAGCCCCCACCTCTAAAAGCTTCATCACCTAACTATGCCATCCACTTATGAACCATAAGGGCATGCCCTTATGATTTAGCCACATGTCAACAATCTCAGGACTGAGCCTTCCACTTACGGTCTTTTTCTGGGACACTTTGTATCTGACACATAACATTGACCCACCTGACACATTCATATTATTATATATCATCGCCTGGTCCCACTCTTCATGCTAATTTAGTCAGCCTAGAGTTTGTTCATTATCAACTCTTTTGAAATGGATATATCTTTCTGGCTTTTCATGGTTTGGCTCTAGGGTATTCTGGACTTTGTTGGTGTTCTTCCATTATACGTGTATTCTCTAGAGACTTAGTGAGACTTCTCTAGAGAATTACGGGATTCACGTATTCCATACAATTTGTTCATCTGGCCTCAGACTGCACAATGTGTCTCCTCTGCCTCTGGGCTGAGTTCAACGTTGAATCCATGCTATGAGTTCGTGCCTGTGTCATCAACGTATAAACTTGATAACCTGCATAGGTGCTAACCCGGAAGCAAACTACTCACCCGTTCCTGCTTCCCTTCAGGATTTGCCTTCACCACCCTGCAAATAACCTGTGTCCCTGGGCTATTCTTCAAGAAGTTCTGTCTTTCAGTGCTTCTGCTGATACAGCCCCTCTGATGTAGAAAAAGGTCTCTTTCCCAGGCCAGACAGCATGCGATAAGAATGCACTTTGTACCCTGCTTACTTTCAAGGATCTGCTTCCCCCAAGCAGCACACCTAGGAACCTGAGTTTTACCATTTTATTCAATGGACTCTGGCTCCTCTTGTGAGCATAGACTCCACCATTTTGAGAGTAAAACACCCATACAAGGATAGTATATGTACTTTCTTTGTTTCATTTTCAAATTGAAAGGAATGTATTTGATTGTCCATGTTGTGTCATCAGTGAAGAGAAATGTTAATTCTAACAAGAAACCACTGCATTTCACTGGTGTTTTTGTGACATATACTTAACCTTCACTGAGCTATGCATGATCATAAGTATTATTTTATGGTCATTGTCATTCCCTTTGCTGTCTTCCTGAAATGAAGTCCCCAGAATGTAAAAAATAAGATAAAAAGGATATTGAAATTTTGGTTACTATCAAAACAGGTTTTTTTTTTAACGATTCCAACAAACACACAAAAATATAGCAAAATGAGCTGCATAATACCTTTCACGCCGTCACACTTGGCGTCCTATCTTCTTCACTATGCCAAGTTGCTGTTTAATGTTACAATGGAGAGGGTCTTCCCCTGTCACTCAGCTTCTTTGAGTTATATTAGGCAGGAGATGATAAAAGTGCAGTGCTGTTTCCAAACGCCCAGAGCTGGTAAATCACACACGCTACGCTTGTTGCGTGCTTTGCTCCATTCAAAGTCCCTGGTTCAATCCTCAGCATTAAACTTAGATATCCTATCCCTTAAACTATGGCAGCATTGTAGAGTCATGTCATGATAGAAAGATCATTATACGTATATAAGGCATGATCCTTATGAAACAATCATCCTCAAGGAAGTGCCTTTCCCAGACAATATTTAATACATAACTTCACTTAGCAGATTATAAGTTTAACTTTGTATCACTTTATACATCATTTTCCTGATGTGGAAAGTGTTGCAAAATTAGATATAGTAAGGATGTGCAAAACTGCAAAGCAAGTCCTGTTTGCTTGGTCTGACCCCAAAAGCTATAAGCTAGCCCATCTAATTCCTAAATTTGTAATTCTAAATACATCAAATTATATTTTATAACCTGTCTCATTTTTATGCAAATATAGGTATACAAAAATGTAATAGTTTTTACATATGTCAAGTCACTGGTACTACAAAAACCAACACTGTACATGCTATGGCCCATCCTGAAAAATGTATGTGGTGATTTGCATATAGCCATACAACATATAGTTATTGAAAATACTCACCATATTTACCTTAATTATTACCACCAACAAATATGGTGAGATATTAGTCATCTACAGTCACGCATTATTCTACATTCCTTGTGAGCATTTCTGTTTTGAATTTTCAGAATCATAGCACATGTTCACAAAGGTAATAAACTGTGAGCACTGAGGCGAATCCCAGGCAACTCTGAAGCAGTATCGTCCACTACTGTACAAAGGGCATCTGTCAGTACTATTTCAGGGGGGAAATATCCCAATGCTGTCTTTGTTTAGTAACACAGCCTTAATCTTACTTGACATTCATTAGCACTTCAGTATTTAGTGTCACACTTTTGAAACTCCCCATCCCACCCCCTTAGACACTATTCCCCAAATGAGAATTACATGTAAAGACACAATCCCACTTCCTGCTGCTCTGTAATTGAGAAAAATTAGCTTTCAAAGAAAATTTCAATGTAAACAGGCCCACTTACATTTATTTATTCAGTGTGTGTGTGTGTGTGTGTGTGTGTGTGTGTATTTGTACAGATGTATGTGTGCCACAATGTACATGTGTAGATGTAGGTAAGAGAATGATTTGCATGATTCTATCCAGTCTTTCCACCACGAAGGACCAAGTGATCATACTCAAGTTTCCAGGCTTGGCAGTAAGTAGGACTATTACCCACAGAACCAGCTTGTTATTGGCCATAGTGCTGCAAACACCAAAAGTCAATTTTTTTCATTGCTGAATGGCTGCATGCTGAATGTTGCCAATGTTCAATAAAAGTTACTTCCAGATTAAAACATGCTAAGCTGAAAAGAAAGTAAATAAGAGATCACTATCATAACGAACATACATAGTCTATCAAACGTCATAAATGAACACACAGAATACTATAGGGTTTATTTATTTGAATTTTTGGCTAATTGAGAGCTATGGTTTGCAGATATGGTATGGTGTTACATGTGACCAGAACAAAAAATAATTAAAACTACAGTATGGATTCTACCAAATACATATTTTACTATAAATTAAAATATATCATTGATGAGCTATCATAAGTTGGGGACAGTCTATGCCATAATTTGCTTATTAGTGGACCTGTTGGTGGACTCTGGGCATGCTTGAAGTTGGTGCTATTATTAATTAATGCTGCCATCAACATTTGTGTGTAAGTTTTTTGTGAGTGTTTGTATTCATAAAGAGTATTTTCTAAGAAGTCGAATCATTGGTCCTATTACATATGTATGTTTAATTTCATGTGAAACCATGTGTCATGTATTTTAAATTTTATAATTAATTAAATATTTTATTGTGTGGAAAAAATTAAGCATTAGAATGGTCAATCTCCATCGTCAGCTTGTAATCCTGAACCACTGCAGGGGACAAGCCTCAGGGAACACCTGTGATGGTTTACCTAGATTAGGTCAGCCTTGTCATGCCTGTGAGGATTGTCTTGATTACACCCACAGAAATGGAAAGAGCGACCGTCTGGAGGATGGCAGCATTGCATGGGCTCAAAAGCAGAGCAATATATGAGGAAGAAGGTGAGCAGAGCACTCCAGCATCCATCACTCTGACCGCTGCCTGCAGATGCAGTAAAACCAGCTCTCAAGAGCCTCTTCCACCATGATGGACTGAGCGTGTGAACTGGGAGTCTGCCTTCCTCCAGGAACTCGGGTTGCTTTGATCCAGGAACTTTATCATAGCAACAGAAACAAGACAGAGCAAACAAACCTAAGGCAACCATGAGACAAGTATTTTTAAAGAGAACTCTCAAGTTTTCACATGTGGCCCCATTCTAATTTCCTGCTCTTGGTAGACGAACCCTTCATTTCCTCTATGACTTACTCTAAACCCCTCCACGATGATCAACACGTTGGATTGGTGGAAGGTTTTTCTCTCAGCAGCTGGGTCTTCTGCAGTTTTCTGTGAATCACCTTCATCTTGAGAAGATGTGCATAGTTGTCATTTGTAAGTGAAGCAGTGAAGGACCATGTGTTACTTTTTATGGCCACTATATTTCTTACTCTCACGCTATTCAGGGAAGCTTGAGGAATAGATGAAGAACTTCCCTAGTGGGGTCCACATTAGCATCAGGAAGTATACAAACCAGAGAGAACTTCATAGGGAAAATATCTGAGATGCCCTGCCCCCACTGCTTTGCTTTCCACAATCCGTTTGGATGGAAGAGAAGAATCCCTTCCCTAATTTGGTCTCCTGGTACTCAATCTCTCCTATTCCTGGCACTGAATTTTTTTTAAAAATTTTTAAATAACCATTTTTGAGACTATAATAAAATTCTGTCACATCCTCCTCCCCTTTCGTTGGTCACTTTTGTGTATCTTCTCAAAGAATCAGCAATGAGCTTTGTTAAATCTTTGTGTTGTTTTCATTATTTCCTTGTATTATTAAATTTATGTAATATGACTGAATGACCAAATGCTTGCCTTTAACCCTTGATTCTTTCCTAACCCCAGTCTTCTTTTGGTTTCTCATGCTCAAGTATTTCTTCAGAGTGGTGGTCTCAAAGAACCTCTCATCCTAAACAAAACAAAAATCAAAACAAAACAAAATAAAAAAACGATTTTACATGCAACTTACACACGGCTGGGGAACAGATGTTTAGGTCAGGGTCATGACATCTAGGGCAGATTTGGGAAATGTGATGAGAAATATCCCTCAGCAGACGCAGCTTAGAAAAAGGAATGTCTGGCAAGCCAGCACACGCACTCGCCAATTCTGTTTCAGGCTGAAGAAAACATTAATAGGTCGGATAACATATGAATTAATAGCGTGTTCAAAATAAAATTTAAAATTTCCTTGGCACCAAGTGAGAAGAGTTGAGGGACTTGAGTTTGGTGTTGGCGCATGTTCTTTATAGCAGAAAAAGAAAAACATTTTATGTTAATATTGCCTAAGGTGTAAGCCATTTCCAAGAGTTGACTTTTCTGTTACTCTTCTGGGAATTTCGGTGGTAACAACCCCAGTATGAGTTAGCGGTGAAAAGGATTTTTAGTAAACCCCTTCGGGGTCTCCGAAACTATTTCAATTCAGGTGTATATATCTTTATGAAACTCGTGTTGGACTTTGTGGGTTGTTGGACATGAAAGAAGTCAATGACGGACAAGGTGGTGACCTTCTGTAGAGGACTTCACAGGGCAATAACATGACTACGTCCCCAGCTGTGTGCATGTCAACTGCTGAACCTCAGAAATAGGGTCATTGGCCAGAGAGAAAGACTTAATTTTATGGAGGTTCAAAAAAAAGGGAGGGGAGCACATGGTGAGGGTAGAGCTCTGACAAAATGTGGACCAAGCTCCTGGCCTACAGGTGTGGGGGAGTCTGGAGGCCGGAGCCCAGCTGGCTTCCTAAGCCCAGAAAGGGAGAAAACAAAGGAACAGAAGATCACTAACGATCCCTAGCATGGCCATAGAGCCCGAGGCTGAGACTATTTCAGGCCAATAATGAGCTTTGGGGCTTGTATAGACTTTTATTTGGCTTTGCTGCATGGAGCCCAGGGGCACTGATCATTAGGAAACAGACATAGTACCTCAGGCTTGTTTGTGTTAGTTTTCCTCACCAGGATGAATTGTGCATTGGCATATAAGGGAAATTCTCTCTCTCTCTCTCTCTCTCTCTCTCTCTCTCTCTCTCTCTCTCTCTCTCTCTCTCTCTCTCTCTGTCTTTATCTTTCTCCCCACTTTCCTTTTCTCTAGATAAATTGTGTAAAATAATAAAGTATAGGATGTGTATTGATTGGGATTAATGTGAGCAACGGGAAAGGGGCATTCATCAGAGAATGCTATACTGAGCTTGAACAACATAAATACGTCCCAGATCACTGTGTGGCAAAGTCAATCCCAGCACTAAAATGACAATATTGCCTCTGTGCATAGCTCAGTTTCTTGGTTTGTCTTCAGGGTGAAATTGGAGCAGCCAGGTGGCAATCTACTTCCGTGTGAGCAGTACTGAGTGTGAATGCTCAGCCGGGGACCCATTGGCTCGTCACTGCACCTGCCTGCCATTTGCCATCGCTGGGACTTTGCGTGACCGTGGAAGTATTCACCAGTGTGTAACAGGATGGAGAGTTCCCAGACTTGAAATGCTAATGGCTCGTGGGTGCTGTGCCTTGCAGGGACTTCAAGGTTGGTCTTCATGGTAGTGCAGTGTGCAGGTCTCTTGCTTTTACAGTGGGAATCTTGATTTAGTAACATCTGAAAAGAGACCATTCTGTTTCTTCATGCAGCTTTTGTCAGTGATAGCATAGAAAGTTAAGTATATGTCTCTGTTCCTATTTATACTGAAATTTCCCACCCAGAGTGTGTTTTGGAGAGTAGAAGAGATGAGAAATCTTGGTCAAATAATTTCAAAAACAAGACAAAGGGCTGGAGAGATGGTTCAGTGGTTAAGAGCACTTACTACTCTCACAGAAGATCTAGGTTTAGTTCCCAGCACCCAAGTGAAACTCAGTAGCTTCTGTAATTCCAGCTCCAGGGTTTCTGTCATCATCTTGTGGCCTCCACCAGTATTGCTCACGCATGGTACCCACCCAAAACACACACAAAACACTCAGACATGTGAGATACAAATAAAGCTTTAATAACAAATAAGGTAAAACAAAATAAAATAACCCAAAATAGGTCACTCTTTGCAGATGGAGACTTTCATGTTCTGGAAGAGAAATCACTGGAAGGATTCCGTAACTGGTCAGGAAGGTTTGAAATAAATGCTAAATTACATGAAGGTTGTTGAAGGGGGCAGTTCAAGTTTGACTAACATGCTTGCAAAGGCTAAAGCAATTGAGTTCCACAAATCAGAGAAACAGCCTTGTCCTAAAGGCCCCTTTTAATTGAAGTTCCTTTTAATTGAATTGCCACATTGCCTTAATTACTACGTTTCCCCTAGTTCTTCTAACAAATACCCCATTGACCCCAACGCCAGCAATCTCCATTTCAATGCTGTGAAAGTACCAACGATGAAAAGACATAGGAGCACATTAAGAAAGACCTTAAAGATAAGATTAGTTCTTGAGGGCTGACAGCTAACGACTTCCCAACAAATTATACTACAGAAATTCAAGGTGAACACAGCATCTTTTCTTTCATAATAGATTTATTAGCGCGCTCTCCCTCTCTCTCTTGTTATTATCCCTACCCCACTGTCTTAGAGTTTCATTGCTGTGAAGAAACAGCATGATCAAGGCCCCTCTTACAAACGCAAACACAGCTTCCGAGGTTCAGTCCATTATCATTGTGGTAAGAATCATGACAGCATTCAGGCAGATATTGCACTAGAGGAACAGAGAAGTCTATGTCTTGATCCACAAGCAACAGGAGACTGATTCTTGCAGGCAGCCAGGAAGCCTCTCGTCCATACTTGGCAAAGCTTGAGCACAGGACCCAAAGCCCACCCACACAGTGACACACTTCCTCCAACAAGGCCACACCTCCTAATAGTGCCACTTTCTATGGGCTAAGCGTATTGAAAACCATTATACCACACCATACCCAATATATATATATATATATATATATATATATATATATATATTTTTTTAAGAAGCTCTTTCCTATCAGTTCTGTCAAGACTGGAATCTTAAGCATTGCTAACCCCCAAGATTAGGGGTCAGTAGGCAATCAGGAGTGTCCTACCCCTAAGTATTCATAGACACAGCGATTGCATTCCACAGTTTTCTGATGCATTATATCTTCTGCTGATGTTGAGGCATTTCCAGTATCTATGTGCACCCTGCTTCTCTCTGCCCTAGGTCAACATACATCTTCTCTAGTGAGCAGTTATTACTCCTAGAAAGTGTAAAAACCTATGAAGGTAGTGCAGTAAAAACTGTCTTCAGTTTATCTAGCCTCTGTCTATTTTACTTGGCTTAACATGAAGCAAACTGTCAGGGCCAAGCTCAATAATTGGAGCTGGAAACCTGCAAAATAAGATTAAAGAAATGAGAAAAGAATGCATGTTTCCTGCAAAGCAAATGTTTGTCATTTGCAACACAACTTCCAATTTCTTGTGATTCCATAGAGTAATGAGCTACAAATCAGTAATATTCAATTTACTATTTAACTGTATTAATACTTCTAGTCACACACTGCCAAGGTAATACCCAGCCTTCTGGATATGGGCCGTGCATCATTTTCATTTGAGACTTCTATTATAACAGACAATATTTAGAGTCTTGGAAGGTGTTATAGATTTGGTTTCAAACTGATTTCTTTCTCCACAGCTGCTTTCGTGGAAAATTAATTTTTTTAAGACTATAGTCTCTGGATACCTGCCATTTATTGATTTCATAAGTTGACTCCAAGGCTGATAGGTGAGTTGTGAATGAATATGTCATTTCCAAAAGAATTGCACCAGCGAGTGAACTGTGAGCCTCCATCAATATGCACTATCCTGACACACACCAAGTAAGGGATTGCTTGACAGCGTGGCAGTCAAAAATTTCCCTAAGTTTAGTAAACACGGGGAATAAGTGAAGCAATGCAAAGATAATATTGAAATCTTTACATGCCCCGGTAACTAGTATTCAAAATGATAAAGTATTTTTGTTATGATAAGATTTATATTTATGAAATTGTTTACAGGTTTTAAGTTTTGCTTTTCTATATAAGCACTGTGTCCGTTTGTTAGGTGCAGTGTGCTCATCTGATGTGTGTCTACCCTGTGACCAAAGAAAGCGAGACGTCTCATCTCTGTTAAGTAGCCACGTTTCTTTATGTTGAAAATGACTGTGCTCCTCACCTGGATTTTTATAAACATGATCCTGTTCATTAAGCCCTGTTCTTAAAATCACCGTTTCCTTCTTGCAAACTATCATATCACATATTTCTGTATGCTTCTAGTCCAGTATCATGTCTACAGGCTGTGTGGTTGTCTTATGTAAGTAGTAGAACATATTTATAGCTATATTCCCCTTCCTTTTACTCACTAAACATACTCTTTAATATATATATATGTATATATATATGTATATATATGTATATTTGAGGATTTTAGATGTGAGTATTCTAAATTATTTCCACCCTTCCCTTTCACCTCTCAGAGTACTTCCATGCCTTCTATTTATTTGCAAATCCAAGAACTTTTCTTCTTTAAGTGCTATGCAGATTTATTATTTACATACTTATACACATACTCATACTTACTGTCTGTATAATGTTGTTCATTTGTATATATGTTTAGGACTGACAATTTGCAATTAAATAACCTATCAGGACCTCATCCCTGCGGAAAACTGACTCACTCACTCTCTCTCTCTCTCTCTCTCTCTCTCTCTCTCTCTCTCTCTCTCTCTCTCTCTCTCTCTCTCAGCAGCCATTGGTTGCCTCATCTAGGGATGAGGGCTGGTGAGATTTTCCCTATCTACATTTTGGTTTCTGTAAATAGAAAACTGCAGCTTTAACTTGCACATTTTAACTTCTGTGTAGCGTGCTATCATTCCTCATGTGCACAGATTTCCTTGATGTATATTCCATTCGTGTAGGCATTATAAGCCTGGTTCCAAGAGTAACTCTTGTCTAAGTAGCTGATACACACATGTATGAATTTCAGTATTCATATCCAGAAAAAAAGCTCTGCTCCAAGACTATTTTTAACTTACAAGGTATTGCCATATTGTTCTGCAAAGGAAGGCTAACAATTTATTCTCTTAGAAATAGGGACAGTTACTCTGTGTCTCTACATATTCATCAACTTTTAATATATTTATGTTTAAATATATTTTGCCAAGGCAGTTGCTATGAGATAAAGTTTCAAAGCATTATGAGCTGGATTCTCCTGATATCTTGTAAGAGTTGCACAGCCTTCTGATTTCATTCCTGTAAATGACCCACGGTCTTGGACCTTTCCCTCCTTGGTTGCTTGTGCTTTTCTCATAGATGTAGAGGATTACTTTCAACATCACGTGCTAATCCTACCTTGTTCTCATTTTCAGTCTATTTTCCAGCATCTACTTATCAATTATTTTTCACCGTACTGGTGTGGAAACATTTAATGTAGTCTTAGATGTATATTTTTGCCCGGTGTGCTTTTAGCAAAAAAGATATTTTGCTATCACAGTTTATAAAGAAACCCAATTAAATATTTTAATGAAAGTAAAGTATTTTAATATCCTCTTTTTAATTCCCTGAATTAATTTGGAGATGATATATTATAAAATAAAATTTCCACTTAATTATTTTTGCACAAAGAGAACAACATGGGTCCACTCTAGCCTTCACCCAGTATAAGTCCGTGTCTCTGCTCTATGATAAATTCTTATATGGCCGCTTTCTCTGCAAGCTTTTAACTCTCCGGCATCAAATCGCTTCTCCCCAAGTTAACACAGTACTTTAATAACTATATGGTTTGAGGATTAGATAGAAAGAAAGATAGATAGATAGATAGATAGATAGATAGATAGATAGATAGATAGATAGATAGATAGATAGGTAGATAGAGATAGATGATAGAGAGTTCTAAGTTATACATCCTTGTTTGTTTTTCCCTTTATTTATTTGAGGCAAAGTCTCAGGGTCTCACTGTGTCCCTCTGGCTGTCTCACACTCTGTGGATCAATCTGGCTTCTAACTCACAGGGATCTGCTTACCTCTGCCACTAAGTACTAAGATTAAAGTCCTGTGACATCATGTCTGGCCCTTGTTTGTCCTTTAAAATTGTCTTGGCTGCTCTTGAATCTTTACTTTTCAATATACATTTCTGTAATTATCGTTCTAGATTCATGAAAAGCTGCACTGAGATTGCGGTGGTAAAGGCTGCGTGCACACTGTAATGGGAAGAATAGGGTCCTCGGGATGTTCAGGGTCCATATCTACAAGCGTGGTGTTCACTAGGCGCCCGCAATTTTATTTTGCACACGTTTCCCGCAGATCTTTTGTTTGATTTATTGTCAGGTATCTTGTGGTTATATTGATATCATTTCATGCTATATTTGAAAAATGCTTTAAATGGCAGGTCGTTGGATTTTCTATGCTTGATGATGAATTGCAGGGACACTTATGACAGTCTTATTATACATTAAGACTTTGTTTTAGATTTTTTGTTAATTATATTTATTAAAAATTACCCCTTTGTTATATTCATCCCCTCTTCTTTATGATTTGCTTAGAAAGGCAGCCAGGAGAAGACTGACTAGGAGAGGTGGTCTCAACTCCCTTACCTCTCACTGACTGTATACGAACATCTCCATGTGGTAATTAGCGTAGTTGGGTGCAGATGAAATTTACTAGAGATGGCATTGCTTTTCTATTAGTAAGTCACTGAAGACTTTATCTAAATGGCATTAAACTGTGACATAGCCATCCTATAGACTTTGCCATGACTGCCGAGTCTGCCAGTATATAGAGCTATATTACTCTACTACAAGTAATATCATTATAGTCTTCCCTGAATAACTGACCATAGGCCTTCTGTATGTGGACCATGTGCATACATAGATTATTATAGTAAAGTACTTGGTATTCTGCGCTATTCTTCTACAAATCGTTTCTTCTGTTTTTCTCATATTTAATTTAGATTTTTGTGCTTTATGTTCAAATGAGATTAGTTTTGTATTTTGTTCTTCTAGTGTCTGTGCCAGATTTAAGCATCAGAAATATATTAGATTTGTTCTTCTGCAAGAATGGATCTTGCTCTCTTTCTATTTCCACAAACAATCCAAGTAAGAGAGGAATAATATATTCTTTAAAGGTTCAGTGACACAGATGCTATCAAACTCATGTTTTTTGTTGTGTGTGAAAAAGCATTTGCTACAAGCCAATTCTATAGCCATGCTGTAGCCTATCTAACCTATTCCACATACACATTACCTATAACAAATAAAAATAGTAGTTTTCTGTAAACTTGTATGGCTACCTCTGCATTTTTGTTGGCATAAATTTTATATAATTCTCCTAAGTGTGTTTAAATCTCTATTATGTTTGAAATCACAGTCACAATGATTTTGTCTTTTTCACCATTTCTCGTCTTTCCTATAGTATTCTCAGTAGTGTTTGTTTGTATGACATGCATGTCCCTTTATTTCCTCCCATGAGTATTTTATTCTACGAAGGACTGAAACATCCACAGTTTGGTCTTCCTTCTTCTTGAACTTCATATGGTCTGTGAATTGTATCTTGAGTATTCTGAGCTTCTGGGCTAATATCCACTTACCAGTGAGTGCATACCATGTGTGTTCTTTTGTGACTGGGTTACCTCACTCAGGTTGACATTTTCTAGTTCCATCCATTTGCCTAGAAATTTCATGAAGTCAGTGTTTTTAATAACTGAGTAGTATTCCATTGTGTAAACGCACCACATTTTCTGTATCCATTCCTCTGTTGAAGGGCATCTGGGTTCTTTCCAGCTTCTGGCTATTATAAATAAGGCTGCTATGAACATAGTGGAGCACGTGTCTTTTTTATATGTTGGAGAATCTTTTGGGTGCATGCCTAGGACTGGTATAGCTGGATCCTCAGGTAGCACTATATCTATTTTTCTGAGGAACCACCAGACTGATTTCCAGAGTGGTTGTACCAGTCTGCAATCCCACCAACAATGGAGGAGTGATCCTCTTTCTCCACATCTTCACCAGCATCTGCTGCCACCTGAGTTTTTGATCTTAGCCATTCTGACTGGTGTGAGGTGGAATCTCAGGGTTGTTTTGATATGCATTTTCCTGATGACTAAGGATGTCGAGCATTTCTTTAGATGCTTCTTGGCCATTCAATATTCCTCAATTGAGAATTCTTTGTTTAGCTCTGTACCCCATTTTAAAATAGGATTATTTGGTTTTCTAGAGTCTAACTTCTTGAGTTCTTTGTATATATTAGATATTGGCCCTCCATTAGATGTAGGATTGACAAAGATCTTTTCTGGAACTATTTACATCCAGGATCCATTCTGGAATTGGATTGCTGGGGATTCCAGGTCTTTTGTCTGGACTATGCAAGTTAAATGCCAAACTAACAAGGCAGCCTGTTTGCTGTGAGTATAGAGTTGTTCTCCAGATGAAGTACAGAGCCCAGACATATCCCTCAAAATCACACTCTGGTGTGCTCCCCATATCCACGGCACACACAAAAGCATCCATACCTATAGATTGAAAGGCTTGTTCTCAAACCACTCTTTTGTCCAGTTCTATTCTAGCAGCATAAGATTCAATTCCGTTCTCTTCTATATCTATAGATCTTCACCCACCAATAAGAAAGCTGGCTCCCGTTACCTTAGATATATTGACTTATTTACTGTTCCTTCTGTCTCTGCCACCATCCATGGTTTACCACACCCCCGTTCCTCCTAGGTTCAGACAGCTAATAACAAGCTACCTCACCCCAACCCAGATGGGGCAACTCTCTTCTCCCATTGGGTTGTAACCCCCAGTGCCAGATATTCCATCAGGCAACTGTTTTCGTCATCCTGCTCAGCTTCCAAAAATCTCACTTGGGGACATTTCTTTTCATGCTCATCCTCTGTGAGCTTCTTTAAGGTCCTATTCCCCCTCTAGGATACTCATTTGTGTGGGTGCTGTTCATACTTGGTTGTGCTCCTGGGTGTGTGTCCACACCCCCTATTAGGCCACCACCTGAGTGTTATATACGTCTGAGTTGCTTTAGCCCTTTTTTTTTTTTTTTTTGGTGCATTTCTCTGTTCTTCAAGATCTCAGGCTACTACGCAGATACTGGGGCCAAGATTAGCATTCCTGGCCATTTTGTAGTTAGGTCATTTTCAATGGAAATTCTTTTCCCTCTTGATGGTGAGTCTTCCTTGTCAACAGTCTCAAAGTGGATAAAGACACAGGGGCCTTTTCTGAATAGCAGGGGTTAAAACTGTGATTCTCCACCCCCAGGGATATTCCCAGCAGAGTAATACAGTAGGGTTTTGGTGGGCTCAGACTTATCTTAATGGCTTCCCTAAAATAATACGACATGGATGACTGACCTCTTACCAAAGACTACTCTGCTACTCATAACAGTGTAATTTAGTAACATGAGCCCCTAAAAATATTTTGCAGCTATAGTTAAAGAACCCTGTTAAAGTGTATGGTAAGTAAGTATGTTAAAATGATTAATCACTTGGAAAGTTACCTTATTTGAACTAAATAAATTTTAATAGATTTTTTTATTCTTCTTTCATATATTACATTCCAACTGTAATTGCTCCTCCCCCCACTCCTCCCAGTCTCTTCTTCCCACCTCCTCTCTCCACCTTTCCCCTTCAGAAAAGAGCAAGCCTGTGTTTATGTGTGCAAATGCATCCTGTGTGCAACTGTGTTTGCATATATGTTATAGTGTGACTGTAAAAGTCAGAGACAGTCTTGGCAGTTGGTCCTCACCTTCTAACCTATTTGAAATAAGCCCCCCACCCCATCCTTCTTCCAGCATGGGCCAAGCTACTGGCCTCTGAGCAAATGGCGATTGTCTTGTTTCTCTCTCTCCCATGTCCGTGTTCGACCCTGGGATCATAGACGCCAGTACTAGTACATGGAACTACATCCATTCTGAGGATTCAAACCCATATCCTTGTGCTTACACAGCAAATTATTTATCGACTGACTCAAGTCTCTGGCCTGTTTAATTTGGGGGCTTCGTGTAAAAGCTTAAAATAGAGTAAAATATTACTAAAGTTCTTATAACCTTACTATATGACACCTATGTAGTAACAGTTAAAATAAGACTAGCTGCTAAACTATATAACATAACCATACTACAGGAATTCTTATGAGGAGTTTTAATATTTCTGAGTCTCTCATTGCTTTGAAGAATAAGGTAGAGGTTTTTAACAATTTTCTCAGAAATAAAGAATTGTATTAAATTTCAAGACACTGTGACCCTGAATTTAAATCTGAAGCCCGGTTATTCGTTCCTTGTTTCTAGTGTAGCTAATTCATGGTAGAACCCACCGAAAGCTGGCATTGTACACTATTGTTTTGAGATAGCATCTTCTTTCCAGCTTTTCTGAAATCAGATATGTAAGATTAGTGCTATAACTTTAAGCCTATAAGCAAGATACACAAATATAAACAGTAGATCGTTTCCTTATGCAAAGCACAAAATTGCCAATCTGAAAAGCAGCCGTGGCTTCTTCAGCCCTTGACTCTCACTGAGGGTAGGTGATATGTGCCCCCAAGACTCACATCCCGGATTCTACAAAAACAGTTTGTTTCTAAATCACTTATTGCATTATTAGATTCATGCAGTTTTAAAATAAAATAGAGCTTGGAGCATGAAGTCACACAAGAAATAAAAATTTCTACTCACTAGTTTGTGATTTCCACATTTAAACATATCCCTTTCCCTCAGTTTCTCCCTATTGCACACATAGAAACCCTAGTTATAATACTTATTTTTTAAGGTAATGGGGTATCATATATTTTTCTTGTAAAAGAATATTTGTGGAGAGTTTCTTGAAAGCTTTTAGGATAATTAAGGTAGCTCATGAGTGTTATGAATCACTATTTTTCATATGTATGTATTCATATCGAACCAACTGTTCTGGAACGTTACTGAGTGAATTAATGTCATTCTGCACTCCCTTAATGCTTTCAGAATAGTATGGCATTTTACGAAATCAGAATAGCTCATCCCTATGTAGCAGACAATTTATTCTGCCCATTAAAAGGGGTCTTATTAGGTTGAAAGTGGTGTTCGCTATAATCTAAACAAATCATTTGGCTTTTTGCAAATAATGCTTATTAAGCTTCCATCAGCGACAGAAAAGCAAAATTGAAAGTTTCCAAATAGAACTTTACTTCACAGAACAAGTGATGGAATGTTAGCTTGATTATTCATGAGACTTATTTCTGAAGGGCATTGTAATTAAGGGACACGCCAGACTTCACAGATTTCAATTTGGATTACATTTCATACGAATACCTTGATGCTCATTAGGAATAAATGTTGGAGTGATTTCTCAAGTTAAGGCACGGGTTGTAGGTAATGCATCCTGTACATATCAGTACAGGATGAATCTTATATACAACAACAGTACACCATTGAGAAAAGGCCACTTTTCAGACTTAGGACACTTCCCAGATGACTGAAAGCTTTAGCATAGATCAGACTGCTGTGGGGGTTTGCTTTGTTGATTGTCGTAGCAGAATGTGGACAGTTTTACTAAGTGATGGGATTTTCTATTCTAAAAGACTGTGCGTAGTTCCTTTTAAAGTATCTCGGTAAACTGAGACTTAGGTCAGTCTTAGTGACTTAGGCAAAGTAACCGACAATGATGGGCTGACATTCACCCCTCATATAGGAGTGCTGCAGGGTAATAGTGTTCTTAAGCACTTTGGTTTGAGCAAGGCTATGAAAGGCACAGGTGTGATTATATGTGTCTTTCATCTCTGCAGGACAGCTTTGGCATTCATGGCTGACGCTCGACTGCAGAAGAGAGGTTTGACACCTGTTGTCTGTCATAAAGACCTTAAATGGGGAGTTTCAATCAGATCTTGAACAAATTTACCTAAGTGTGCATTTTACTTGAATATTCAAAATTGCTCATGCCATTCAGACTCATATAAGCAAACACCAGAAACTGAGTGACTTTATTACTCACATATCTATAAGTCCAAGTTCAAGATATGGTTAGATCTATAATATAATGAGTACATACATGCACCACACCTTTTGCCTGTATTTTTGTGTAGTAGGCAATAAGGAAGGTTCAAGAGATCTAAGGGGGAAATACTGGTATCTGTCACCAGAGGTAAGGGTAAAGTCAGCTTCTCTTAATTAAGATAACCAATTGGTAAATGGTCAGGAATTTTGTGGGCTAAGGTCAATAGAGAGAGAAAATTGAGATTATGCATGTTGCAAATGTTTATACCATGGGTGTGGCCCAAAGAGAACGTTCTATGATAGGGTTTTTCGGCTAGTGTACCATTGCCTATCACATACAGTTGCTAAACTTATTATAGGAATAACCTATATATAATGCTTTGAGAGACACATGAGACAAGATAAGTGTTCACTCAACCCTCTAATTAGTAATTTATAATCATTGCTATTAATTATGCAGAGGCAATCAGCAAATATATGTTAAATGAATGAACTCTTCCAAAAGCTGTCCTTTATCAATTATTTCAATATTTTTTTAAATGACAGAGGAGCTGGAAAAATGTCTCAGCTATTAAGAACAATGATTGCCATTACCAAAAAGACTATACATGAACTGATTCAGGACTCCAACTGCATATGTAGCAGAGAATAGCCTTGCTGGGGCACCAGTGGAAGGGGAAGCCCTTGGTACTGCCAAGGTTGGACCCCCCAGTGCAGGGGCATATGGGGGGGGCAGTAAAGGGGATGTATGGGGGCAATACCTGTATGGGGGAGGGGAAGTGGATGGGAGCTTATGGACAGGAAACCAGGAAAGGGAATAACATTTGAAATGTAAGTAAAGAAATATATCTAATAAAAAATGTAATTAAAAAAAAAAAAAAGGAAAAAGAGCAATGTTTGCTCTTGCAGGGGAAGGTTCAGTTCCCAGCATCCATATGGCAGTTCATAACCATACATAACTATGATTCCAGGGAATCCAAGACTCTCTTGACCCCTGAGAGCAAGCACATGGGGACATATATGCAGGGAATACACATAAAATAAAATAAAAAATTTTTGCACAGAGAACATCTGTTGTTCTTTCATCTGGGAACCCAGAACTCCTCCTCCTCCTGTGTCTCACTAGTACCAGTCAGCACACCCCTCCCTCTCCATCAGGCTGAGACGGTGAGTCCAACTCTAGCTCCAGGAAATGTACCAAGTATTACCCATGGATGCTGGGCATGGATTATGCTAGTGAGGATTGTTTTGAGAGCAGGTAACTGTGGCTCCTCCTCTTGTGCCTGACCATGGCACCATTTATGTTACCTTTGTCTGCCCAAGTCTTCCCCCTAAGTTCCCTAATCTCTAAAACTTCCAGAAACTCCTTCTCCTCTTTGAATTATAATTTGAGAATTTCTTCTGAGGCAATTCCATTAACACACACATTGTCAACAGAGTGTTAAGTTAGGGCATCAAGGTTGTTCTAGCAAAGGTTTTTGCTTTTGCTTTAAGAAAATGGGACTGAGAAGTTGGTTAAAGTATAGTATGGACTTTAGAATATTTCAGGAGAGGGAAGATTGAGTCAATAAATGCTCTAGAAATCTAGTGTGATGCATGAGAAATGGCTGGTTCTTTGGTTGGAAGAGAGAATGAAAGGGGCAACAGATAATCAGCTGGCCTAAAAGTAAAGACAAGGAGTTGGGAATTTAGCTCAGTGGTAGAGCACTTGTCTAGCAAGCACATAGTCCTGGGTTCGGTCCTCAGCTCTGGAAAAAAAAAAGAACAAAAGTACAGACAAAGAAAAATGAAAAGGGAATAAACATCTCTACAAGGCTTAGTTGGAACCAGTCTGGATGTCTGAACATGAAAATTTACCTTAGAGTAAATAGGTAAATCATTTTACCCTTGCTTCCTTAAGAAGCCTCCCATGCACTATTGAAGGAACCACGCCTAAGCCGATGTATGAAGAAACTATTCTGCTCCTTGTATCTTAGATCATCTTTTGAGGGTTATGTCCTCTGGCTGGCTCTGTCCAGTGAAGTCAGCAGGCATTCCCTTCTAGGGAAGAACAGATCAATCCCTCAGGATGGGGATGTTGATTTGTGCTTAAGAGCCCCACCATCTCCCAGCAAGACATTTCAAGGAGAAGCAGCATGTGAGCCAGTCAGTTCCTTCTCAGTGTTGAGGGGTTTCCAGCTGATAGCTCTGATTGCTCTCATATAGATAACGTAACATCATAAAAGAGGAATTCTGTAGCAGCTTGCTTGCAATCAAAGGCTGCCTGTGGCTATTCAGTATTCCCTGATGTGAATGCTACTTTCAGTGAGCAGCTTAAGAAAGAAAGGGAAGGAGTGGCTAAGGGATGTGTCGAGGAATTTCTGTCTGGACCTAGGATATTAAAAATGCTGGAGTAGAAAGAGGGGCAATTGGAAACCGCAGCTGTCTGGGCAGTCTCAGGCTACAGATAAGCAGTAGACACCCAGGCTGGGCTTTTTAAAAAGATGCAATCAGTGTATTGAACCATGTGTTCTTTCCCGCATCTATTTCTATTCTCTCAATTCTTTCAATGGTCCCATGGCTTTTAAGACTATTGATGGAAAGCCTTTTCCTTCCTCGAGTCAATTCACCTCAGAAGTTCTCACTCCTGTGTAGCCAGTGTTACACTTTGTCCACAACAAATCTCCCAGCCTGGTCTCTGTGCTTCGGCAGCTCCAACTAGGCTTTGCATCGACTTCATGGTCTTTTACAACATGAATGGCTAAATGACGTCACCAAGTCATGCATCATTTCGTATGCAGAAGAGCTCATGGTGGGAAAGCAAGAATCGACATGGATGTTCTGGTCTTTTGTGATCATATTAAAAATCATAAAACAGCATGCAATGGAAAGAGAAGAAAAGAAATCTATGGCAAGGAGACCAAGATTATGAAAATCACCAATATCAGCATGATAGCTGAGTATGGTATTTGTTCCTTAGAACAAATGGTGGCTCCCAGGGTATTATATAAGCTGGTGCTGTCTAGGGAGCTGTCCATACTTAATAGCCAGTCTCTTCATGGGCAGTTATTTTTCTCCTAAAGTTCCCCCCTCAGGGGAGCAGTCATTGAATAACTTTTAAAAATAATAATTTTAAATATAAACTGGTACAAGTAAGAAAATAAAAGAAGAGTCTATACTATGTGTAGTGGAAAATACCTATGGCTAGGACTCTCATAGTTACAATAGACCTAAAGAATTAAACAGAAAATGAAAATGAATTACATGTGAACAAGAGTTGAACTTAAAAGCCAGAGAAACCAGGAAAAGACCCCAAGACAGGACACATGAGACAGGCTGTTGTCCCACTAGAATCATCTGCAGAGCTTTTAAAGGGAATTGTTTATAATTGAGTCTCATCCCAGAGAACCTGAGTGTATTGGTTTAGGGTTGTATCCAGATATGATATTTCGAGAATCTTCCCTGAAGGACCAAATGTCAGCAAAGCTGGGAATGGCCTCGATAAAGACTAGTGATTCTCAAATTCCTTCACTGACTCAGATTCTCATTCAGTAGGTCTAGGCTGGGACCACCAAAAGTGCATTTCCATAATGTTTGCTATAGAAACCACACTCAAAGATAGATGTACAGTAAAGGATGGGAGAAGAAACCAGGGAAGGAAGGAGGAAGTGGTCCCTACTGACCTGGGAAGGAAGAAATGCTAAACACAGCCCCAAGTTGGACCTGGCAAAAGCCAAAGAGCTTAAAAGGATGGATAGCTCTGAATAGCCAAGCAGAGGTTCTACAAAACAAGGCTGCAACTGTCAGGTAGTATGGAAAAACTGGAGAAAGAGGGAGAGGGAGAGGGAGAGGGAGGGGAGGGAGAGGAGAGGAAGGGAGAGGGAGAGGGAGAGAGGGAGAGGGAGAGGGAGGGAGGGGGGAGGGAGGAAGGGAAGGGGGAGGGAGAGGGAGAGGGAGGGGGGAGGGAGAGGAGGAGAGGGGAGGGAGAGGGAGAGGGAGGAGGGAGATCAATCTGCTGTGAGAGATGTTCTGAAATTTAGGGAGAGACCATCTACAGAGGCAGCAGTGGCAGGAGTTACAGGGAGATATTGGGCAGGAAATAAGTCAGAAATAATGGGAAGGGGAGAAAAGCCAAGCAGGATGCCTAAAAGACGCACACGTCCTATACCATTGCAGCCTGCTAACTCATTCATGGAGCTAGAAGGATTGGAGACGTGGAGAGTCAGATGTGAGTACATCGGATAGATAGGTATGCTCTCCGTGCATGGAGGCTTAGCTCCAAATGACTGTGGTTACTCAAGTTGACAGCTCACTGCCTTTAAGGCAGAGGTGCCAGTGTACTTGCTACATGGACTTAAACTTCATTTTTTCAAATCACTCTTATCAAATCCCTATATATCAAATTTACTTGATTTAAGGACTGATTTTTCTTTGGATGATCTTAGTATTTATGAGTCCTTTACGTCTAAATATTTGTCATATCAGTAAAGGGATAAAGAGATGTCATCCAAATATGTTTCTTAGTGTAAATGGATAGGGTTGACCTTCTATATATGAGCTGACCACCCTAAGCATAGAAGGAAGAAACACTATTCATTCATACTCTGCCTTGTTCAAAACTCAGAATTTAACACAAGTGTGGGGCCAGGGAGCTATGCCATGGCGAGCCATTCGGAGCAAGAGAAAGGGTCCAAATGCCAGAAGCCTTGTCCTGAGATTGGCAGGATTGCCCCTGACCTGAACCTGCATGTTCCAGAACACATATCCCTGTGCTCCAACCTTTGGCAAACTGGAGGAAATCACATAACCCAGTAGCCAGGTAGCCAGGTTAAACTCCCTCTTCCCTTATAAAGTTATGTCCAGCAGCATGGGGAATTCCTTCTTATGCAAATGAGGCATCCCCAGCATGCTAACCCCAATCAATGGTGCACACTCATGGAGATAGCCCCTACTCCCTCCCCAGAGCTTTAAATAGCTTTTGTTCCCTCCAATAAAATGAGGTGTCATTGAAACTGTTGTTCCTCTTCTTGTTAGGCTGTTCTTGTTATGCTTACAGCAGCCCAAGATGTCTTCACTCCCTGTCTTTCCTGCCCTGCTTCCCCTCTCAGGATCTGAAAGTTGTGTGCAGAAGATCATGCTGCCACTGGCTGGGAAGCAGATCCTGAATAGCACACAAAGAAGGCGATAGTTGAGATGATACTATTATTCTAGAGTGTTGAACACAACAAACAATAAGGAAACACAGGCCATTTAGAGAAGTGTGAGTTTCTATTTTTCCCAAGTCAGAAAAGGAGTGGCTGAATGACTTTGGAATAACTTGATAGATGGAGTAGCAAGAGATTCCACTTTTTGAAAGAATGTCATTAGGTAACAGGATCTGATCCAGCTATCCCAAAATATTGGAAACATTATGAAAGGATTTCCCTCAGTTTAATAGAAAAATGTCTACGGCAAAACCTTCTATGACGGAGTGTCTGCTAACAGGTAGTAGTGCGCCCTCAATTTTCAAGGGGGACCATGCAGACTCTGCATAAACTACAGATGCAGAAGTGGAAGGGACTCATCTGCACATAGGTTGTTAAAAGATAAACACAAGTCCATACATTTATGTTTTCTTCTCCTCTTTTTAAATTTTATTTAAAATTTAAAAATTTATTTATTTAAAATTTAAAATGTATTTAAAAATGCATTGGTGTTTTGCCTTCATGGGTGAGGATGTCAGTTTCCCTGGAACTGGAGTCGCAGACCGTTGCGAGCTGTCATGTTGGTGCTGGAAATTGAAGCAGGGTTCTCTGGCAGAGAAGCTAGTGCTCTTAACTGCTGAGCTGTCTCCTCAGCTCCTGTGTTCCCCTTAGTCTATGACTTCTGGCAAGTTCACAAACTTCCAGAGATCATTGGTGAAGCAATTCAAGTTAAATGTCTCAAGGATCCTATAAGTGCTTGGTCCTACATTACCCCAAAGAACTCAGTAAGCCACAAAGCAAGCAACTCCAGGGTTGGGTCAAGTTCATTCTGGACACAATTTCAGATTCATATAGTATATTCATAGCACCAAAGGAAGCAAGATATATAGTTAGGTATAACTGATAGGCAAATTGAACTTTTTTCTTTACTACTTTTAATATTGAGCATTTATTAAGCCCTTGCAAGGAACAGTTTCTGTAGTAAGTTTCTTATGTCTCATTTGTTCTTTGACCATCCCTGTGGATTTCCTACTCTTTCAAAATATCCCCTCAGCACCCCAGCAACTGGAGCCAATAGTATGCAGGTGGCGCTGAGACCTTCTTAACCTTGGACAAGTCACTGAGGCCCTCTGAAAATTAGCATAGAAATTTATAAAGTAAAAATATTATTTTTAGTTCAGCCAGTTGTTATTTTAAGTGAACACTTTTGTAGGAACTTATGTAAAATTTAAAATGTGGTTTCAGTAAAAAGAAAAAAGTATGAGTCTGAGATAGATTGCTAATGTCTTCTTTGCTGTTACTTGGGTAGAAAAGGGCATCTCACCATTATGGGACTTTTGAGTTAAAAGTGACTTAAAAATCTTACATGATTCTAAACTATGCCCTGAAAAATAATGAAAAGGGGATTAAAAGAAATGACTGCTATGCAGGATGATTTAAATATTTAAAAATCAAGACCATAGCATGATAAGCAATTGTCTCTATGTGAGACCTGGCTTATTTTATAAAAGTCAAATATACTTTGCAATGAAATGGTCAACCATATGGTTCCTTAGTATTTAGACTATCAGAAGATCTTGATATTCACATATAAAAATGCAAGTCATGTTAGATTTCTGTTAACAACATGCGGTTATGTACCAGGAGCCATTGGGCCTCAAGTCAAATTTATTCTTAACTAAAATCAATCAGTTCTATGAGGAGTCTTTATTGAGTGTGTTTATTTTGATAAAATAAAGTTGTATTCTCATTTCTAGGTATGCATATCTTTTGCCAACTTCCTTATAATATGAGCTTCATTTTATTGTATTCATATAAACCTCAGGAGTTATTTAATGAAATATCCAAGAGTAGACATATCTAGCTGACATTGTTATATAAAACCGGGAGAGTCTCTCAGTTGAATTGTTCTTGTGTTTTGAAAAATATTTGCATAATTATGTGCTTTTATCAGTATACTTGAGGCTGTGCAGGACAGCGTGGAACATTTATCAGACATTTCCTTGTGAGATCTGCTGATGGACCTAAGTGCTGAGGGTTTTTTGTTTGTTTGTTTTGTTTTGTTTTGTTTTGTTTTGGATATCTTTTTATTTACATTACAAATGTTATCCCCTTTCCTGATTTCCCGTCCAAAAATCCCCTCTTCCATCCCTATCCCACTCCATCTATGAGAGTGTTACCCAACCCATTTACCCTCCCATTCCCGCCTACCTGCCCTGACATTCCTCCCCACTCGGCAGAGGTCCAGCCTTGGCAGGACCAAGGGCTTCTCTTCCCATTGGTGCCCAACAAAGCCATCCTCTGCTACATATGCAGCTGGAGCCATGGGTCTGTTCATGTGTATTCTTTGGATGGTGGTTTAGTCCCTGGGAGCTCTGATTGGTGGGTATTGTTGGTCTTATGGGGTTGTAAGCCCCTTCAACTCCTTCAGTTCTTTCTGGGGACCCTGTTCTTAGTTCAATGGTTGGCTGTAAGTATCAGTCTCTGTATTTGTCATGCTCTGGCACAGCCTCTCAGGAGATACCTATATCAGGCTCCTGTCAGCATGAACTTCTTGGTATCAGCAATTTTGTTTGGGTTTGGTGGCTGTATGTGTATGGGCTGGATCCCCAGATGGGGCAGTCTCTGGATGACCTTTCCTTCAGTCTCTTCTCCAAACTTTGTTTTTGTACTTCCTTCTATGAATATTTTTGTTCCCCCTTCTAAGAATGACTGAAGCATCTGCACTTTGGTTATCCTTCTTCTTTAGCTACATGTGGTCTGTGGATTGTATATTGGGTAATCTGAGCTTTTCAGCTAATATCCACTTATCAGTGAGTGCATACCATGTGTGTTTGTTTAGTGATTGGGTAACCTCACTCAGGATGATATTTTCCAGTTCCATCTATTTGCCTATAAATTCATTCATCTCAAACCCTTGTCTCCACTCAAACCTCTCTATGGCTTAATTCAGGGTCCATTCCTTCTGGGAAGATAGAAACAGATACTTGTTCGTTTCTTTTCATATTTCTATGGTGACTATTGTCTACTCCATGTGCAAAACCCCTTATGAAATGTGATAATTGATCAATTTCCCCTCAGCAAAAGATATTAGGGACAGGTTCTAAAGTATAGCCTAATAAATAGAGCCCAGGAACATCTAGCTGGTCTTTGAGGTAGAATTCATGACACTTGATGTAGAAATTCCTCTCAAGCTGAAGGGGCTCACTCCCATCGACACTCCTGGAATTCTACAGAGCATAGCCTGAAAACCACCAGGGAGGCAGTTGCACACCCTGGTTTTATTGGGCGTAAGGTGAGCAGAAGAGTGCAGGTGGACACTGGGGTGCAAGAGGAATGTTCAGTCAGCAGAGTGCCTCACACCCGTCTATGACATAAAGTAGAACTAATGGGCCGATCTTGCCAGATCATATAATCCTTCCGGAGAACCCAAACTTCCCGCTTGTCTTTAATATGTACTTTCAACTTTTGGATGTTGGTAATAAAATTATATATTCTTTATGAAACAATGGACAGGCCAAAAAAAGCACATCTGCTGGCCAAATCTACCTTGCAAAGTGCCAGATAAAGACTGCATTTTTTTGCTTGTGGATCTGAGAAGGAAAAGAGCATGCTTGTGATATTTATGGCTCTGTGGTTAGTGCCAAGCACAATCCTTGGTGTAGAGCAGGTGGCCAAGTTTGTACAATGAGTGAATAAATGATGAATGGCTAAATCAAATAGACCATTCTCACAATGTCTGCACTCTTCTTATTGTCCCCGGAGTTAAATGAAAGCAGCGAAGCATCTGACAGTGACCATGTGTTTAGAAGGGAGAAGACATTGGTCATGGTATAAATCTAGCACTGTCTGTGGGGATTTGGGCAAATGACTCTTTTTCCTACAGCCTTTGTTTCCTCACCTACAAAGTGCTGAGGTTGCATTTGGAAGCTGTTTGTTTTCAAACGCGATTTCAAGGAGCTGTTAGGATTTGGGTAAGAGCTGATTCAAGTAGTTCCTGAATGACATGGGTGGGTGTCTGATAAGGAAAGGGTCTTCATGAGTACTGAAGGTTTAATTAGCTTTTTGGAAAAGGAGAGCAGTGCAAACATAATTACTTTTCTGTCTCTTCCTAGAAAGCTGGCAAATGATAAGGGGGGGAGGGGATTTTTGTTTGTTGGTTTGTTTTTGAATAATAACTTGAAAAACCAGAGAACAAAGCACAATATGGAGACATAAAGAAATTAGTAACTGGGACTTAGCAGACTCAAGAATCCTTAATTCTTTGCCAGCTCACTGTTTCTGCAACGAGCCAAGTCTTTTAAGACTCTCTTACTCTTTAGGCTATGTTCATGTATAGTTTTCAAAAATGAGCTTTAAAATGTATTTAACAGAAACTTGTAATAAAGAAAAGTATTGTAAGCCCTTTAACTGAAAGACTGGCAGGTGTACCAGACTACGTTGTGGGGATATATCCTGTACCTTGGGGTAGTCAGTAAAACATTTCCCTGACACAGGATGAGTTAACACAGCATGCTAGGTGAACTTCTAGTTTTGAGCCTGCAAATGTTTCTTGTCAAGATGACATTTCTCTAGAATCTTTATGCACAAAACCAGAGTGGATCTGACAAAAGAGATAATAGCATTCTATGCTCTTGACAATACATTTCATTAAATCTGTGGTCTTGAAGTCCATTGTCCAATGTTTGATTTCTAAAGCATCTGTAAGAAACTTAATTCTCATGGTATATTTTACTGTAATTTGTTCCTTGGCATTTTATAGCAGAGACACGATGACCAACGAATTATTTTACTGGTGACTTTTGACTCCTTATTAAATATGTATAGGTGCTTTTGCCTCTATGTACCATGTGTGCCCCCTGGATCACATGAAGGCCAGAAGAAGGGATTTGATGGTCTGGAACTGGAGTCATAAAGTAGCGTAAGATGCCACACAGACACTGGAAACTGATCATGGATCTTCCACAATACCAGCAAGTACTCTTAACTGCAGAGACGTCTCGCCTCTCTGGCCACCAAAGAACCACTTCTGATGGGAGACCCAATAGCCGAACTGAAGCAATCTCTCCAGAAGCTATCTACGTAGAGCTCACACTAGCGTGTCTCGGATTTTTCACAGCATTAAATTATGTGGGCAAAGCAGGGCTTCCTTGAGAGAATAGCTTAGTGAAACACTTTTTAATTCACTTTACATAGGTCTTATTAGATTTGTAAGAAGATACACACTACATAAGCACTCCATGGTCACTTGAAAGAATATTATGTGGCACATTTAGTAGGCAATACCTACTTTAAAAATAGAGACAAATATCCTATGTCTGACAGAGGCTATGAGTGTGTGACAGGGACCACATATTTGAGGCTATTAAGTAATTCTACTCATAGGTTACTTTGAGTGTCTATGCAGAGTGAGCATAGCCTAGTTCAAACTAGGCGTTCCATGAAACTGCTTCTTTAGATCTTGATTGTGGTGCCCATTACACAAATATATGAATGTAATAAACTATGAAGCATCAGCTGTTTCAGTAGACGTACATAAAATAAATTTAATCTTATAAGATTGGTTGCTTATTTTATTGTCAATATCCATGTTGTGACATTTTACTGTAGTTGAAAACTTTGCTAGCATTATGGGAAGCTGTCTTGTGTCCAATGGTTACGTGACTATTCATTATCTTTAAAGGTTTAAGAATAGTGGCTCTTCAGAATAGGGTCCAGTGCTATAATGATCCGCTGCTCTGTGAGCATCACCAAATCCATCAACCATCACAAACTGTGAGGTGGAGATATTGCTCTCGCTTCTGAGCACACGGGCTTTACGTGAAAGAGTGCCACTCCAGAAGCAGGGATAATTCAGAATGCCATTACCACTTGTAAAATTTGAGTCAATATGTAATTCTATGTTCTTCTTTCTCTCATGCATGACTTAACATTATGGATCAAAAGAGTGGGATGGCAGGCAGCATGCACGTCAGGGAAATATGCTGCTGTGGTTTTGTTTTGTTCTGGTAGAGGTTGGTGAGAATATTGGAAGTAGTATGTAGGTCATTGGATCCTTCTGTGAACATTCTTGTGTGTGTGTATGTGTGTATGTGTGTGTGTGTGTGTATGTGTTTTATTATTTGTAGATCCCTCCCACCTCTCTCTCTCTCTCTCTCTCTCTCTCTCTCTCTCTCTCTCTCTCTCTCTCTCTCTCTTTCTCTCTCTATAACTTAGCCTGTCCACCTTAACTATAAGTTTGGCCGTTTGGCTTACTTTGTTCAGAGATATGCATAAACAAATACATTATTTGTGTGCTCGAGCTTGCTCTCTTATTCTTAGACCATAACAGAACAAGACTTTCACCACATTAATCTGTTTATATAAGCAGATTACAAGAAAAATATAGCACACAGATAGCCCACCAATCTATGCCAGCCAAACCCAAAGCAGAGACACTGACTGACCTGCACACCCATAAGGAACCACAGCACCTTGTGGACATATGAATTATACTAACTGACCATTCCTTAAAGCCCCACCTCAAAACTACTCTGGATCAGATCTGACGTCAGAGGTGAGCGGTGTTTAGGAGACTGGAGTGGAGGCACAGTAAAGGTGAATGAACTTTGTGTGTGTGTGTGTGTGTGTGTGTGTGTGTGTGTGTGTGTGTGTGTAGTCTCCTAGGCTTGAATGAATCAGAAAGTGGTCATCTGAGCTATAGACAATGAAAGATTTAATTGTTAAAGTTGCAGGTACAAGGTCATGAAGTTAACCTGTTGTAGGCTGATCTATAAGGAATTAATGGAGCAGTCTGAGTTATAAAGTCTGCAGAACAATGAGTGAAGCAGGAAGCTTGAGCTCTTGTCTAAATTAGGAAATGAGTTGTTTTTCCCCATAGCAGATACTTTAGGCACTGTGCACTGTGTACCTTCCATCGCAGACATTTAAGCTCTCTTGTGTACACGCATCCAGAAAACCAGCTGCAGATAAGTCAGCATTTGTGTTTTAGTAAAAATTTATTTACAAAGAATAGATAGTGTTTAAAATCAGTCCACATGTTGTGCCTTGTTTATACTTTAATCTTGTAATTTGGTTGTCATTTTATAAAACATTTAAAACTTAGTCTTTATAAAACAGTTGAGATAAATATGCAAATGAGTGACATGTATGCCCAAAGCATGACTTCTCATCATTCAAGGTCACAACTGTCTTTCTAGTCCAGTTGTTGTCAGTCTATCATAGCTGGTAAGCACCCGAAGAAAATTAATACAAGACATTTTTAAATAAATTCAAAGGTTTCCTTTTCACCAACCGCAGAAAAGTATCCCAAGTCTAGATCTAGAACAAATGAAACTCAAGACGGATGATCAAAATGTGAAGGCTTCACTCCTTCTTTAAAAGGGGAAAACAATACCCTTGGCAGGGAAGAGAGAGGCAAAGATTAAAACAGAGACTGATGGAACACCCATTCAGAGCCTGCCCCACATGTGGCCCAACATATACAGCCACCCAATTAAAGATGGATGAAGCAAAAAGTGCAGACCGACAGGAGGGATTGATTGATCCTGAGACACAGCCAGAATACAGCAAATACAGAGGCGAATGCCAGCAGCAAACCACTGAACTGAGAACGGGACCCCGTTGAAGGAATCAAGAAAGAACTGAATAAAACTTGAAGGGCTTGAGACCCCTATATGTACAACAATGGCAACCAGAGCTTCCAGGGACTAAGCCACTACCTAAAAGACTATACATGGACTGACCCTGGACTCTGACCTCATAGGTAGCAATGAATATCCTAGTAAGAGCACCAGTGGAAGGGGGAAGCCCTGGGGAACTGAACCCCAGTGAACTAGACTGGGGAGGGCGGCAATGGGAGGAGGAGGGGGGAGGGGAACACCCATAAGGAAGGGGAGGAGGGAAGGGGATGTTTGCCCGGAAACCGGGAAAGGGAATAACACTCGAAATGTATATAAGAAATATTCAAGTTAATAAAAAAAAAAAAAAAAAGAGTGAATTTCAAGAAAACAATCTGATAATAAGTTGAAGTAACTTTATTGAAATAATAATGGTAGTGATGTAATACATGAATTTATCAGAACATGTAAAGACATAAAGTGGAGTGGGGTTGTTGTTGAGTTAGTGTAGTGCTTGCTTAGCATGCAGAAGGCCAGAGTTCAAACCCCAGCACTGAATAAAACTGACTGTGGTGGATAAAGTGAGAGTTTTGCAGTACGGGCTATACAAACATGAAGACCAGAGTTTGGATACCAGAGCCCACATAACAATTGCTGTCTGTAATTGAAAATACGAGTGGAACAAAGAGAGTGGGATTGCAGAGCTTACTGGCTTCGTCTAGAACAGAAAACTCAAAATCCGGGTTCAAAGAGACACATTGTCTCAAGGAGACAGCCAACAGTGATAAATAAGGGTACAGATACCTTCTTCTGGTCTCTATGCAGACCAGAGGCATGTGTAATCATTGTGAGCATGCGTGTGCATGCGCGTGCGCGCGCGCGCACACACACACACACACACACACACACACATTCATGCAGACAAAGGCATGCATAGATACATAACAATGGATAGATATAGGTAGGTAGATGATAGATAGATAGATAGATTTAAAAATTACAACCAAGATGATAGATGATTATAGACCCAGCACTTGGGAGGTAAAGTCAAGATAATTAGATATTCAAGGTTATCCTCAGCTACATAGTGAGTTCTAGGTAAGCCTTGGATATGTATGATATTGTCTTTAACCAAGTAAATAGGCCATTTAAAAAGCCATGTAATACATTTACATATATATATATAATTTTTAATTTATTAAAAAACTGAGATTAGACTACAACACAGACTTTTAATGACCATTTGCTGGAAATGACTCCTGGAATCCAAAGCTGCTGGGATGAGGGGTTTATGGGTGGAGCAGAGTGCAGAAGGTATCTGTAAAATAAGATTTGGTGATGAAATGCTCTGTGTCTTTAGTGCATCAGAACCTCTGCAGATACTGAGACACCAGGCAAGCATGCTACCTAGTTTTATGTCAACTTGACCCAAGATAGAGTCATTTTTGAGAAGGGAACCTTCAAAAATGATTCTAAAAAGAGGAAAGAGGCCTCCCCTGGGCTGGTGGTCCTGGGTTTTATAAGAAAGCAGACAGAGCAAGCCATGAGGATCAAGCCAGTATGTATCAGTCCTCTGACTTCTGCATCAGATTCAGCCTTCATGACCCTTCTCTATTTGAATTCCTCTCCCTATTTCCCTCAGTGATGGCCTGGGAAGACAGACTGGATAGAAATCTTGGTGACTCATTCCCATACCTCATCACAAATGAGTGTGGTCTTTGTCTCTAGAGCCATGATGGCTTTAGATCAAAGAACTTTGGAGGAAAAAAAAAACTGCAAGCATTTCTAGCCATTTTGAAGTAATCTGTCAAAATGAAAAGGATGTTTTCCTCAACTCTCCAACAAATCTAGTATGGATTATTAATCATGGTTTTGGTTACTTCTCTTGGACTGAGTCTACATCACCACGCATGCGTTCACTACTGCCAAGGTAATTTCATTGCAAAATCAATACCATGGCACTATAGCTTCCAGCCAAGATGTCTGTGCTAGCAGGTCCTGAATGTGTTGCATCTGGCGTAACCTATAAGATATGACCCTGGCCTTCTGGATTAATGATAGGGCCGCCTCTCTGCAGCTGTTTCTTTACAGGGCACATCCCTTGGTAATAGCTTGTGAACAGCTTGAACTCCAAAGGCAATTCCTGTAAAATCTCTCCCGCCATGCTGTTGTTAAGAAGGCCAGCCTGGAAACTTGCAGTTTATTACCCGAGTTGATCAGTCTGCCAAGAGGGCTGGGAAAAGCTTGGATACTAAACTCAGGAAGATTTAGCCATGGCAGGTGGTTCAAACGTCAGCAACATAGCCATGGAATAACACATACTTGAAAACACTAAGCAAAAGTTTAAGGATTGCCTTGGATAGCAAAATAAACTGCACGGGTGAGACTTCTCATCAGAAGGAGACCCCGAAGCCCTGAGGAAAGAGAAACACGAAGTTTTGAATGAATGTGTGAAACTTTCTGACTCCTGGAGTCATGGGCAAGAGGATGGGCAGAATTCTTTTCTATAAAGATGAATTACTAGTGTCTTGGAATCATGTGAAACTTGGTAGCTGTGAAAGCTGAGACTTAATTTTCATCTTCCCATCCCACAGATAATTGAAAGAAAGAGATTCCGGGGAAAAAGAGGTCCTCACCTCCCTGAGTACAGGGTCACCCACATTCCTGTCTGCTGCTCTCTCTTGGATACCTCCTACCCTTCTCAAGAATGGCACAAATATGGACCCAAGAACAGCAATGTTGCAATGCTCTTAACTCTTCCATCTACTCCACACTCTGACCAGGCTCTCTAAAACAACTGGTGACGTTAGTGACAAGTGTGACTGATGCTGACAGTGGCAGATGTCTATAAATTACAATGCTTTACTTTATCAAGCAGGAAATACCTGTCACAGTATATGCATCCCTAGTATGTCAAGACCTGGAGTTTCAGGGCAGATTTGCTGAGGTTTCCAGAAGAAATACTATACTGATTGATCTACCAGCTCTTCTAATATTTGTTTCCCTATTCTGAGCCTTCTGAGGGCCGTGGAGAGAATTGCACAGGATTATATGTTCAGGAAGAAATGGGAAAGGGGTCACGGCTATGTGTGTGCATGGTGTATTGTTGATAAAACACCATGGCCAAAGCAACTTGGGGAAGAAAGTGTTTATTTCAATGGACAGTTCTATAGCATAATTGACACTGAGGGGAGTCAGGGCAGGAAGTCAAACCTGACACAGGAACTGATACAGAGTTCAAAGGCGTGTTGCCTAGGGACTTTCTCCTTGTGGCTTGCTCAGCCTGATTTTTTTTTTTTATAGAACCCACAACTACCTGTCTAGGACCAATATTAATGCCAGTGAGCTGGGTTCTCTCACACCAATAACCCGTAGAGAAAACAAGCTTGCTTTCACACCAATTTGTTGGGGGCATTATCACAACCGAGGTTCCCTCTTCCAGTAGTTGGTGTCAAGCTGACATCAAACTTGCCAGCACATAGCAGCGCATATGGGGAGGTTTTGAAGGATGAAAGCTGTGTTTTCTTTTTCATTAAAGGATTTGAGTGATTATCCTTCTCACCTAACTCAGTTTGGACAGATAACAAAATACAGGTCAGGAGATACGGAAAGTACCACCTACCTGTCGTCCCCGCCCATTCTTTACATTCCCCTTTCAGTGGAAGCTTGTCCTCATCACTCTTCTAAAGAGATGAGCAGCACGAGAAGGATAAGCTTGAGTGGACCTTGAACGAAATGTGAGAACATGTAGACATAATGTTGTCTCCCTAACTAAAGCCACTGCGAACGGCACTCCAGCGTCTGCTTGCAAGCAGGCTTACTATGATCTAAACAGGAAGACAACGAGGTCTTCCCAGGGAACAGTTTATTAACCCTGCTTTCTTTACTTTGTATATCCGCTGGCAGATCATTTTATTGCCAGTGCTGGAGTCCTACAAAACCTAGCAAAAGCGGCCGAGCCATTGTGACTGTCTTTGTTGCATGGGGAGTGGCACATCGAGCATCCCCATCACAGGATGTCATTTGACGCATCACAGGACTAGATGGAACAATTCCTGTTTTCATAACGACGTTTACAGCCTGAAAATTTACAGGGCAAATAATCCTGTAAACTCCAAGATGCCAAATATTTACATCTCAACCAACAATCATATGGTCTTTTTCTCCGTAAAATCTGCCAACTGTACATTTTAACGTAGTTGTAAACACAGTGCGTACATATGGTTTTGTGGTTTTACCTTCCTTAACTAACATATCATGCACACAGTTCCATAATGGGGTACACAATCCAGTTTTAAAGCCCACAGACTGTTCAGCAGATTGATGTATTTAGAGACCATTTTAATACTTCTGTGCTCCGAAGCTAATATTCTAACATCTGCCAATTGGAAAGACATTTTTAACCGAATTAAATATGTATGTATATTCTTCCCAGAACACACAAGGCTGGAAGAAACAGGATATACTGTTTATGCTACTCACTAAGAAGAACCATTGTCTCTGGGCCCCACCAGTATGATTCTGCACCTCTAATCCCAAGTTCCTCCTTTGCAATGGCGGGATGGGTCACATGTACTCTTTGTGAACCATTATCATTTCTGCTTTGCCCATATGGCTTCCCATCTGCTTTGTATTGAGCACACAGTATATTTCTATTGCCCCTTCACTGCCTTGGCAGATCTCTGAATGTTGGTATTTATTTCCTTGGTGTCGTTCTAGCTGCACTAACAGTGAAAGGGAGAAGAAATCTTTAACTCCTCATAAATCCATTCTGTGGGCCCTCAGTATACATAGGACGGGCTTGTATGCATGTGCTCGCTCACTCATTTATCAAGTGCTAATGAGTGCTTCCTGCAGCTTTGTTTTGATTTTTTTGAAGAATTTCACTTCTGAATGCTGTATTTACATCATTTCTACCCTTCTTCCTCTCCTATTCAATGTCTTCTATGTCCCTCTAGTCCACCTTAAATACACAATCATTTATTTAATCATTATTGATACACGTGTGTGCCTGTGTGTTTGTGTGTGGGTAGGTGTAAAATCTCCCAAGTTTCTTTAGTTTACTCTTCTTTCTATGCACGTGTTTAGGGCTGAATACCTGAGATTGAATGAATCTCCATGTTTATCCTTGAGGAATACTAATCCTTCCCCTCTCAGCAACCATTGATTGCTTATGGCTCTTCATCTAAGAGTTGGGCCTCATGAAATGTCCCCTAATCAATTTGGCATGGCAATTGTTGCCGCCATTGAGCAGGTCTTGTTAGGCAATGCTCCACTGAGGGGATGGAAGGGCAGGTATGAAGATGAGGTCTCTCCTACATACATCTTAGCCTCATGCAACTTACTTCTGGTTCCTGATGGGACACTTCAGTTTCTATATGATTTCTTATTTAAATTTAGTATCTTCCCTACAACAGATCACACGTGTAGTTGCTATCAATTGGGGACTGATTGTACACACACACACACACACACACACACACACACACACCACACCACACCACACACTGATTTTCAGTCAGTATTCCTTGACCATCATGGTATATTTCACCTTATACCAAATAGGGCTTTCCTCATCTGACATAATCATTAGGAGAATAGGGATTAGCCTCACTGGCAAAGAGTATCAATGCACCATGTCCATTTGCTGCCTAACTCATGGGATTTTGGTAATAACTGTTTCTGAGGCACAAAGAGTAAGATACTGTGTCTTTACTTTATAAAGTTTGCTGTCCATGCATAAATATTTCTGCCTAAAAATGTATGTAAAATACATCAACATGAATTGTCTTTTGGACCCCCGAGTTTCATAGGCTTGTAGAAATATAATGTATTAAAAATGAATGCTATGGAAATCAAGTAGTTGTCCATATTAAAATTTCAGAAGCTGATAACAATAGCCGAGCAAGCACCCGCAATTGTCTATGAGAAACGCTTGATCATCATTGAGAGACAGAGAGAAAAGACAGAAGGGTGAAGCAGGAGAACAGCCTTTGAGAAGCCCAGAGAGGAAGGCTGTGTATGTTACCGACTAAACATAACGCATAGGGCTTCTCCTGTAGACGACTCAAGTATATACTAGAAGACAACGTGGGGACCTTCCCTCAAGGGTTTGTATGATTTGAGGAAGGTGAGCTGAGCTTCCAGAGTTCTCCAGAAACTCATCATCGATGATGCCTTTAAATGCTCAATATCACCAAGTATCTTAAAAGCTAAATAGAACAGTGCAGGCAGGCTGGGTGGGACTTGATTTGAGCTTCAATATGGGAAAGTAACCATTCTCAATTTCAGTTTCCTTGATGTCAATATGCAAATTAGACCTGTTAGATTGTGGGGAATACATTTTTGCTTCATCTGGCATTTGGTTAGCTGGTAGATCCATACCGCTCTGTTTCTTTGAGTCTTTCTTCTGGTTATGAGGTAGGTGATAAATGTTTTCTAACGTCAAAACTAATTTTAATGGGAGACAAATTTTAAATCTGAACATCAATTTTTTAGTGTGCAATTATTTATCATTTCACAAAACAACATAATTCTTCATAATTGGAAACAGAGACTCAAAGTCCTGTTTATTATATGCACCATAAATTACTGAGCAAAGCAAGGAGGAAAACACAGTGTTTATGGGAGTTTACAGATGGATCGTCTCCTCTGACACTATTGGCCCTCAACAAGGATCTTTATTGACACCATTTAAAAGGCATTTAAAAAAAATGAAGTAGTTGCCAGAAGAAGACTGCTGTAGAGGTAGGAATTTAATCTATATCTTCTGAGTCTATATATTAGATTCATTCTTCTCTATACTCTGACTCTATACTTCTGAGGGAAGTATGCTGACAATTCCCTCACTATCCCCTTAACTGTGTCTTCTGATACAGAGATAAACAGATGTGCAGGGGGGTAATCGTACTGGACTCTAGGTCTTAGCCATAGCATAGTTCTCGATAGAGAGCTGAGGTATCCTACAAGTACAGAACAAGGGCTTTCAAGATGAAGATTGCTGTCAGTATGAGCTACATGTATCATATTTCTGGAAAAAAACCAAACCTTAGTTAGACAGTTATGGGTAAAGCTTCCAGTTGTACTGTCACTTGTAGACACAGCGACAATACACACAAGCCTTATTTGCAGTTTCCTCTGTAGGTCCGCTGGCATCTGTCTCTCTTGAACTGAGATGCAAGCAAAAGAATAGCACAGATTTGAAAAGGATATTCTTCAGAGATTGTGAAAATGAGCCCAATTTATATGAAATGATAGAAAATGAAGCCATCCAGATACCAGCACTTTCATTCTTCTCCGAGGCATGAAATGCCACGGCTTAATAGGAAAGTTACAAATGAGTTACGAGGGAGCAAAGAAGGAAATCAGCAGACATATGGAGCAAACCTCTTCTTCATTGTTACCCTGGTCAAATTATAACCCATCATGAAAGATTACTTTCATCACAAATTCTGGCCATCCACGTTATAAACAGTGAGGAAGAAGTGATGGGTAAGGACAGAGTTAAAGGACGTGCTCAGCGTATCACTTCTGCTCTTATGCACCAATATGAAATAATAGTTGCCTGCAACCAGGTATAGCTGCTAAATTGCATCAAATAGTACATGTGTATAGATGCCCTGGGGAGGCATGCAAGGAATCTACTACACAGTAAGTGACTCGATCCTTATGCCAGCCTCTGGATTTGCCTGTCCATTACACTGTACTAAGTTGGCAAAATTTCCTGCGAACTTCCAGAGAAATGTTTGTATAACTCACTGAGTACTTTTCATTTACTATGGGTTTACAAGTTGCCCTACTATATACATTTCATTAGTGTGACTCCTCTGGACTCGTCTCCCTGTACAGGTGTATGCCCACATACAAAGCCAGACTTAAACAAAAATCAGGAAAAAGTGTAATGAGTATATAGAAAAATTACTAAAAAAATTAGAAAAGGAAAAGTAATACAACAGGAGAGTGAGGCACGATTACTGAATACTCTTGTAATCTAACAACTGGAGCACAAAAGGTGTGTCTCGTTATTCTACAGTTGCCATTTGATAAAATGCAAGTAGAAAACAAACTCATTTGATCATTTAAAGTAAGGTATACAAGAGATACAAATATTGTGATTAGTAGTCAGTTTCAGTTCAAACGGAACTTCTTAAAGTGGGGAGAAACATGTGCCTATCGGTACATAAAAATATGGATACTTTTATGGAGACAATACTTTAGCAATTACAGAAGGAGGTCAGCTGAGATGTGCTGGGTCCCCTAGTGAACTAGTAGGGATTCCCTTGATTCTATAATCATTTCTGTAGTTTCCTTGCTTGCATGCTAAGAGCCCTGTTCATAAAGAATATTTGATGGTTACTTACTTTCATATTTTGAACTTCCGTAGGGTTTGACTTGCCAGGTTCCCCTCTCTTATGGAACGAGAGGGGCTTCCTTGTTACACAGTCATGAAGAGAGTGGAAGTGTCCTGTCCTGTGTAGTAAGAGTGGCAGACCTTTTTGCAGACTGCCTCTTTCAAATTGTCTACATCAAATTGTCTTTCAATGCAGAAGCACCTGGTTTCCCAATGAGAAAACTAAAGGGTGACATATTTGTCTAACTTCTGCTAACTAAAATGCTCTAAAAACTGTAGCAGTTAGCTTACTAAGGATGACAAAGAACAGCCTCTAAAGAGGGCACATGTATGCTGGGAGAAGTGGATTAAAACTCCTGAGCCAATTCTGACACGTTTTACCTGCTGAAGACATTCTGTTTAGTGTCTACACAGACCCACCAAGAAATAGTTCACCTGGATCAACAAGCATCTCATCGCGATGGACAATGCAGTTTAAAGTGTAGATATTGAAGGAGTTGGCATTTTTTTGGTGTCATTTAAGGTCTTTATAATTACTGTCATGCTTTGTAACACCTGTGTGCTACTGTCTCTTCATCCTTGGCGACAATGAATACTTTAGATAACCTGTATGTGGTGATTAATGCCGCATGTTGGACGATTTTATTCTCCAAATGTATTAATTACTGCCAACACCATTCTATTCTCCTTATGACTTGGTTTCTCATTTACTTGACTAGACGTACAGTGAAAATAAGCATGAACACTTCCCGCAAGGGAGAGTATATGAAATTAGCATAAATATTTCCCTTTGAGAGAGCTTTGCATGGAGATCAACTGGTAATAAATGCATAAAATCGAAATGAAATTAAAAGATTTATGGGGACTTGAGGTTATTTTCAGATTCTCTGACAGAAACAAGGAGAACTTTTTTTTCAGTTATTTTATCTTAGAGAACTCTATTAAATCAAAATGCTTTGAAATATTTTATTTGCGAAATGCTAATTTGGAGTTGTCAACAAAGAAGGAGATCTAAAAACTATCAGATGGCCAACCAAAAGAAAACTGGATATTATCTTCAGAAAAAAAATCATGGTCTTTTTTTCCATTTATTTTTGGTTTAATTTCCATGGAGTTCTGTCTTCATGGGTTAATTGGACTGTGGTGTTGTGCAAGAAGGAGGAACAGTGTAGAAAACAACCTAGAGACAACAGGACTTTGCATCCTAAATTACAGAAGTGATCAGGGGGATTCTCAAACTGGTATTCAAGGAATGCCTTCCTCATAGGCGCCAATCCCAATGAGATTCACTAAATCATGATATTGTCTCAATAACACATACTTCAAATATCTCATAGATCCACCCACAGCCCATTGGCTCAAATCAAATACAGTTAAGTATCCTTTCAGATCTGAGAGGTGAAGAGTCACTAAAGTGACTTGAGTTCAAATCTCCAAATCGCAACATGTCCTGGTGTGTGTTGCGTGTGAGCCTATAATCCTGAAACTAGGAAGATGGAGACAGAAAGATCATGGGCTAACAGCGAGTTTAATCTATGCAGTGAACTCCGAATCAAGCAAGAAACATTGTCTCAAACGTGAATGACATTTCTGAAGATAACACCCAAGATTATCTTGCAGCCTCCACATGACTGTGTGCATACATGTACATCCACACACATAAACACAAACAATGTGTCTCCATATATTGTTTAGAAACCAATTCCGTGGGTGTTGAAGAAAACATTTGGTATTTTGAGAAAACATTTTTACTGGTGTTTATTTACAAATTGTAGCTATGAGTGTTTGGCTTTCATCATAGTAGTGAATATTCTCATCATTTTATTAACATCTTAGCTATATTCATGAGTCAGCATAGTCTTAGGGTAAAAACAATGGACTATAGGAATGGGACAGTGTCAAGGGCTTTCCAAGGCACAGTGTTTGAATGTTCATTGCCTTCTCTCAAGTTAAAATGAGTCTACTTACTCAGCCTGCATTATACATTAAAGAGACATTGTGTATGCAGTTATGGGGACCCCAGGTAATGGACAGCAGGAGACACAAAGAATAATGACTAGCTGCAAAGATTTAATGAATTACCAAGTTAAATGTTATAACCAGTCCTCAAAGACCAGGCTTCTGTGTGATGGTTAGAACGAGAACTGTCCCCCCTAGGCTCAAGCAATTGACAACCTGTTCCTCCATTTGGTGTGGCACTGTTTGCGGAGGTTACGGGGTGGTGGAAACTTTTGGAGGAAGTACATCACTGGGGCGGGTTTTGAGGCTCCATAGACTCACTCTACTTCCAGTTCACTATCAGCGGAAGCCATGATTCTCAGCTGGCTTCCCTATCTCCCCACCATGATGAAGCTGTAGCCCCCTGGAACCATCAGTCAAAAGAAATGTCTTTCTTCCATACATAGATTGTCATTATGGAATTTTATCACAGTTAGCAAGAAGAAAGTCACTAACACAGGGAGCGGGCAGAAATTTTTAATGTGTTTTTATAGGTTGAGTTTTTTCTATTTTTTCTTTTTTTTGTAATATTCATATTCCTGTAAATTGGAAGCCACACGCTTTGAAATCACAGAATAACATTTTCAAATGTGTCAGAAGAATCATTGACAAGGAGATATTAGAGTTTAGGGAGATATATAAGTACACATCTTTAAAATGGCCTAATAAAGTTTAAAATTCTAAAGTATGTTCTTATACATTGTCATCTGGACAGATATTGAACAGATCATTACCTAGAGATTACTTACTGCGTCTGCCAACGCCAGCTCTCATTAACTTTTTGCAGTCGGAGTTGTAAAATCATCGCAGTTGTTTGTGTGTGTGCGTGTGAATGTGCATGTGCGTGTGCGCGTGTGCGTGCGTGCATAAACATGAAATGTTCTAAGCTCTCCTGTCTACTGGAAATCCTCTATCAGAAAGAAAACTGTACCAAAAAGTAGGCTCCAATCTCTGACAGATTGCCTAGAAAGTGAGTTAAAACTTTGTGTTTTCCAATATTTTTGAGTCCTGCCACTGAAAGTTATTGATAACATAATGGAACAAAACAAAATCCACCCGACCCACAGTGTTTTTACTGGGGCCTGAATATTCTTAATTGAAAGGAAATAAGATTTCCAGGGGAATATTCCTCTTCTGTAAACCTTAAGTTTTTCTTCTCTGACTAAATTTTGAGTTCCTCTACTTAATATTTCTGTGTTTCTTGATATCTTCTGGACTGTGGAGACATTGGTGTGTGGCCAATCAGCCTTTTCTTCACAGAGAGTTCTGAAAGCTAGTAGGAACCCCAATTATTCCTTGGGCTTACCTCAGTCAGTAGGTCTCTTACCTTCACCATTAAACCTATCAGTTATTCGTGGGAAAGTTGCTCCCAGGGTTCCAGAACTGGTCTGTGGTTTCTATCATATATCCAATGTCACGTGACAATCAACCTAATGGTTAAAAATAATTTTTTTACTAGCAGGAAAATAGAAGCAATGAGTAGTGCTGCCATTTTCTGATTTGCACCTTTGACGTTTTTCATGTTAAATTGCTATTTTGTATTTTCCTTGGGAAAGACTCCAGTGGAGTTTTGCATGGGTTTCTCACAACTCCAACCCTCACACTACTTCTTGATTAGGAATGGTTGTCTAACTACTCATTTTTTTTTCTTGCTACTGTGTTAAAGGTGAGCATGCCTGAATGTTTTCATTTGAGAAGTAACTCCAGGACCTCCATATTCTATTCCACAGGATAGCAAAGTCTTTGGAAGTCCACAGACATCTCTAATCCTTCCCATTCTCCCTCAACGCTACATTTGAATTACTTCTCTTTGACCTATGTACATTCTCTCAACACACACTCACACACACACACACACACACACACACACACACACACACACACACAGAGAGAGAGAGAGAGAGAGAGAGAGAGCCTAGTCTCTACAGTGTCTGTAGTGCCGTGGACTTAGAATAATGTGAGAAACCCATGAACAAATTGTTTCTTCTTAACCTAAACACTAGGTCAACAGATGGTTGTGAAAGGTGGGAAATATGGGTATGTGAGACATTTCTTGTCAGTAAACTCTATCATGCTCTTTATGTTCAAGGTGCCCAGGAATTTTGTTTACTCTGATCACCATGACATTGTAGCCATACAGCTGAGAAGTACTTTTATACTATCAAAGATACCTTCATCCTTCTTGCCCACGAACCTCACAACTTCTTGTAAACGTTGGTGTTGATTTGAGTGCAGTCAATCCTTAGATGGGAAACAGTCTAGCATATTTATCGTTATATCAGAGTAAAATTGTGGAGAGTCAAAGCTTTTCATCAAAGATCCCTTCATAGTGTGAGGAGATGACTCAGTTGGTAAAGAGTGTGTCTTACAGCTATGAGAACAAAATTCAATCTCTGCCGTGCACATCTTTTAAGAAGCCAAACCAGATGGTATACATTTATAATATCAGCTAAAAAACAGAAATGGGCAGTTCCTAGCCTATGTATCCAGTTAGCCTACTGCTGAGTTGCAGGTCAATGAGAGATCTGTCTCAGTAAACAAAATGAATGGGGCTTGAGGAACAATAGCTGAGGCTTTCTGATGACCTCTGTATAGATGAACAAACACATGCACACATACATACTCACATATCTTTAAAAGTATATGAGATGTAGCATAAATGTATGTGTTTTATATGAGGTTAATCGTACTAGATATCTAATCATGCTGAAAAGAGACCACCCCATTTTAGATTGGGCATCCAATTTAATTATCTTAATTAGTTTTGATTGAGTAGCTTTATATGTGAGAATTCTTGTGATAGGGAAGTTATTATCACCATTATTGTTTTTTCCTGATTACATATGTCATTAAATTTGCTCAAGTCAAATGTTGACATGACATCATGCCACTAAGTGTTTCCTTTCACAAATGGGGGTGAATATAGGCCAACAGAGGTTTGAGCAATTTTCTCAAGTCACAGCGAGGGGCTGAGAGAAATGAATGTATAACTCAGGTCTGCCAATCCTAAATTAGGTTTTCTTCCTGTTGGGTAGAGCCAACTAATGACTTTCTCTGCCACAGACTGCTTGATCGCTAACGTCAGTCTTCAACGTTGTATCATAGTGTACTTCAGCCTCTGTCTGCCTTCAACAGGAGTGGTAGATAACTTGCTCTCCTTACATTTGTGATGGAGTTGGTCACACTCTCTAAGAGTTTAAAATAGAGTGAGCACCTTGAAACCAGTAAAACATTCTGCTTTCCTTTCTCAACCAATCTATGGGACCATGATACTTTAAGTGCAAAAATAAATAAATAAATAAATAAATAAATAAATAAATAAATAAATAAATAAATAACCTTTTCTTTCTAATATATGGGTCTCTGTTAAATGAGGCTTTAAAAATAAGAAGTCTTGACAGAGAAGATAATTGATTAACTTTAAGTGTATTTTTACAATGGATAAATTCTTAAAATATTCATTAACTAATGGAATTATGGCAGTATGTGTATGTATGACTGCTGCCTCAATAGGACAAGAGGTTAAAAGTTCACATTACATCCTTGCCCTTTGTCTCTCAAAGCTCTGGGAGATGGCCCAGCACAGTCTTCTGTGCTGGGAAAGATCAAGAGTCTTATTGGTATTCATGGTCATGTCCACCTAAGCTTCAACAGACTGCTCTATTTACTGGCTGTCCTTAGGATAAGGACAGTGTGTGCTGTATGGGAAACAACCATTTAGCAATGATGTGTAATCGGGTTCACAATTCCAGAAGGGGACGTTTTGACAAATGTTTCACCTAATTTTGCCAGGTAGTCAAAGATCAGAACATAGTAAGTCTCTAAGCATCTTGTGGCTACTCTCAATTGTGTGTTGCACATCCTCCCACTAGGAGTGAATTTAAGTCAGAGAACAGAACTAAAAATGTATAACCTCTTTCACTAAGTAGCATCAGCTACCTTCTGTGTTTTACTATTTTTATCTTTAAATATCTGTGTGTATATGTATGCTATTTGTAGGTGTTCTTGTGTGAATGTAGACACATGCATCCCACAGTGGCACGTGGAAGTCAGAAAAAAAAATTCTTGGGTATATATATATTTCACTTTCCACCCTGTTTTGGTACAGGCCACACTAGCTGTGACAGGAACTTCTAGAGATTTTCACATTTCAACCCCAGTCTTATAGCAAGCACTTGGGGATTCCAGACATGTACTACTATGCCAGACTTTATATTGGTGCTGTGCATTCAAATTCAGGTTTTTATGCTTGACCAAAAAACCCTTTACCCATTAAACCATCTCCTGAACTATCTATTTTACTTTATCTTGACTTGTACTAGGGCCAGGTCCTAGTGCTTCTTGCTTTCTGTCATAACTAAGATTTCCGTTGCTGTGAAAAGATACCATGACCAAAGCAACTCTTATAAAGGATGACATTTAGTTGAGGCTGGCTTACAGGTTCAGAGGTTCAGTCCATTATCATCAAGGTGGGAACATTGCAGTGTCCAGCCAGATAAGGGGCTGACAGAATCAAAAGTTATACAGCTTCATCAAAAGGCAGACATGAGAAGACTGGATTCCATGTGGCTAGGAGGAAGGTCTCAAAGCCCACCCACACAGTGACACACTTCCTCCAATAAAGCCACAGCTCCTAATTTTGCTATTCCTTGGGCCAAAAGTATTCAAACCACCACATATCCTATGTAAGTGCTGTACCACCGACGAACACCTTCAAGTTACACGTATTTTTGATGAATGAAATAGTTAGCCTTTACTGTCTATCACGGCACTGCCCAGGGAGTCACCTACTTCTACACCACAAGGAGGCTCTTGCTCCTCACTCTTACCTATAGCACATCATTTTTCCTCAGCACTGCTTGAATCAGCCACCAGGGCCTCTTCACATTTCCAGGAAAAGTCTACTTGCCTAGGGCAACTTGACGTATGGATGTCACCATTGTTGTCAATGTTACATAAAGAAAATTTGGACATTCAGAACTGGTAACAACTTAGTTTTCAGTAACAGACAATAGCTCCCCCAAAGTGAACCCTTGTTTCTTCCATTCTCAGATGTTTCCATATTATCCCTTAGAAGACATTGTTCTCTTCTTTGTCTCAAGCATGTCTCCCACAGTGTTTCTTCTGTGTACATGACTGGAAGACAGTCTTCAGTTAAAAAAACAGTTGATGGCCTTGTTGGGCACCAATGGGAGGAGAAGCCCTTGATCCTGCCAAAGCTCGATGCCCCAGTGTAGGGGAATATCAGGGTGGAGAGGAGGAAGGGCTGGGTAGGTGGATGGGGAAACTCCCTCATAGAAGCAGGGGGAGGAGGGATGGAATAGGGGGCTTATGGACAGAAAACTGGGAACGAGGATAACATTTGAAATGTAAATTTAAAAAGTCCAATAAAAAAAGAAGAAAACAACCCCCCACAGTTGATCTACCTTGAAGCACCTGCCTTGAGTGTCAAATAACCATGCACTGTAGTCATATGACAATTTTTTGATTGTTCATATTGTAATTTGGTCAGTTATTTCAGTAAGTGGAATAGAACTGAGTTTTTCTGAGCATCAAGTGTCTATAAAGTGCTAAGCACATAGTGGGCATGTTTCGTAGTCCTGTCATATAAGAAACAAACTAGTTCTGAGTCTCTTAATGTCCCGTGGAGTATTTCTGGTTTGCTCCTTCTTTTTTCCAGCATTTCTTTATACCCTTTTCTACTTATCTTTTTGGGTACCACCTATGTTCTTATGGCAAGAGAACAGAGATTATTGAACACGAAGCCCTAAAGGCAAAGACCAGTAATAATATAAACAAGATTTTTTTATTTATTATCTTGGTAGAAATTATGATGGTATATAAAATAAAATTAATCCTGAAAAGTAGCAATTTGCATGACAAGAATAAAGGTAATCTTATTGAAAATCTTAAACAGCAGGTATATGAGAAGGGAGGTTTTGATGCCTTTAAAATAATTAAGTAAATGCCTCATTTCCCTACATGGGTGAATGAGGACTTAAACTGGCAAAGACTGTCTAGAAGCTATGCTTCATTCTCTCACACACTAACACCTCCCAATTTCTTCATTTAATGTTTCAATATCCTTTAGATCATTAACTCTCATCCTCATTTTTTAATACCATGCTCCCCTTCACCTCACACACTAATGTGTTTTCATGTCTTATTGAACATTTACGTAGTGCCAGGCACTGATTGAATAAAATCTGACTTGCTATTTCCTAACTCTTTTTGCAGGAAGTGTTTCTCAATTGCAGGCTTCCTTTCTTGTGGTCATTGAGCTAGCCCAGGCTAGATGACTCTAAGATTTTCTACTTTTTCATCTGGCCACCTATGCCCATGTCCTATTTCTTTCATGCATGGTCATTGCAGTACAATTTGAACGCAGTGGTGGACCTCTTTCAATTCCTTGATGGAAAAGTTTAATTCCCCACCCCCTTTTTTTAGCCTCAAAGGTCCAAACCTGAGGAAACCTCATAAAGTTCTCTATAAACTTCTTCCCGCTTTGTCTTTTGATTTGCACACTCTCTGTAGAGACTAAACACTATTAAGTGCTATGTGTTTGGGGAGAAATATTTCTTTCTTAAATCTTAACTAGGTTCACATGCCTCTTGAGGCAGAAGAGTCAAAGCCCTAAGAAATCTCGGACTAGTGAGCTCACTTTCTTCCTCACTTCCCCTGGGAAACATGTCTGCCTGCAAAAAGCACATGTTCCTATCTGCAGTCTCTTGTTAGCCTTGCCTTTGACAGAGTAGTTCAATTTGTCTAATTACGGAATCCGTTTAGCCTACCTTAGCTAGATTCTTCAGTATTTTTTCTTTTATCAATAACAAATTATTTTGCTAAGTAAAATGGTAAGTAAGCTTTGAGTATTTGTTTTTTCACTTAGTATAATTCCTGTGACACATCATGTATGAAATAATGCCTCCCCCCACACTGCGGGTAGCTGCATCTTTACCCCTTAAGCTATAAATACAGTGAATATAGCAAAAAGAGGATTTGCTGATGTTATTAAGTTAAGGGTCTTTTGATATTGGGCTATCCAGGTCAACCAATATAATCAGAAGGGTTTTTATAAGAAGGAGATAAGAAGGCCATATAGAATGGCGATATGTGATCATGAGTTTGGAGTGATGTCTTGAGCCAATGAGTTTAGGCAGTTTCCAGAATCTGAAGAAGAAATGAGAATGAATTCTTTCCTAAGCCTCCAGATGAAAGATGGTCTCACTAACATCTTGATTATATACTTACATTCTTTAGAACTGTTAGAACAAATTTATGTTGTTTTGACTCATGATATTGGAATAATTTATTATCAACTACTGAACTAACAAAGTCAATGTGTATTGTGCACATGTGGATTGTTTTTCCTTTGAACCACTAAGTAGTTTTATACAATATGGTGGGACTATTGGCTTTAGTCATTTGCCTATTGAAGGCCACTGTGTCACTTCCAGGCTTGGGTAAGCAAACTCTGTAGACTCATTTGGATATGTTTTTTGAGTGGACACATGTTTTCACTTGTGTGGGAAGAAGTCATATGAACTGTGGTATGAGTATTCTGCCTTACCAAATAAATAATGTAATTTTTAAAAACAAAAAGTAGAGAAAAATATAGTACCATTTTACCACATCAATCCTGTACTAACAATGTGACCTAACCATTACATTCTATTTTTTCATAAATTCCTTGAGAATTTAAGACAATTTATTTTTATCATATTAATTCCTCTCCTCCTCCAAATCCTCTCAGATCCTTTCCCAACTCTCTATCCATCAACTTAGTGTTCTCTTTATTTAAAAAAATGTGTTCAATTTCCATCAGCCAACCTCTGAGCATGCGACCGGCACAGGATTGTGGTTCATGTACCCATTGTCATTCCATTGAAGAAGACTGACTTCTCCTCTCCTAGTAACTATCAATTGCTAATGGCTCTCTGTCTAGTGGTAAAAGTTCGTACCCTCTTTCTCCCCTAAGAGCTGTGCTCACCTTTCATGTTTTAGCAGAAAATCATGGTTTCCTTCAACCTATCTATCACGTCTGCATCTTATGGTTTTTCTGCCCTCTCTCCCATGTAGACTCTTGAGCCTTGGAGAGAAGGGTGTGATAAAGACCAGTCTTTAAGGTAGAGAATTCCAAAGTCTTTTGTTCTTTTCATGGCACCCCGTTGTGGGTTCCTGTGTTAGCTAATATCTTGTAAAAGAAGAAGCTTCTTGGATGGAGGTTGAGGGATGCACTGATCTATGGGTACAACAATATGCCATTAGAGGGAGTTCATTCATTTAGGAGAATAATGACAATAATTTCCTTAGGGCCCATGACCTATCTAGTCCCAGGCTTTTAGTCTCATTGACAGGTCAGATGTGGGTTCCATCTCATGGAATGGGCCTTAAATATAATTGCTTCAAAAGTCACCCACAGTATTCCCCTTGGTATCTTGTGTATCCTCAACTCAGTATAGAAGGAGAAAGCAGACAATATGAAACCTAGCAGGTCACTACTTGGGGTCAACACCGAATCTGAGCAGAACACTTATCATTTTATCTTATGAATTGTTTTATTTATATTAAATCAACCCTAGGGGAGAAACTTAACTCTGGGGTTCTGCTTTTCATCCTTTTTATTGTCTACATGACTAGTCTGTGATTTTATATATATTCTGGTGTGTGTGTGTGTGTGTGTGTGTGTGTGTGTGTGTCTTAAAAGAAAAAGTGAACAGATGATAAATACAGGCAAAGATCAAGAGATCATCTCATTTAACACATTATCTAGACAGAGGCATTTTTGTCAAAGTCCTTGGAGCAGGAGCAGAAGCTATTGTAACTATACAAAGGAAGTGACTTACCTTTAGTATCTGATTTCTGATTCATATATTCCAAGTGCATCCTTCAAGAATATGTCTATTTGAAAGAAGGTTGCTCAGCCCTTGAAATATGGCATGCTTGGGGAAGTTTCTGTCAAACAATACTGTCTACTGCCATAAAATAAATCACTTTCCTTTATGAGAAAGATTGATGTCAGTTTGGTTTAATGTGTCACTTTTTTTTTATTTCATAGTCATTTTGTGCCAGCTTTTTAATGCCTGCCAGTAGAATGAAGCAAATACAACAAAACCCTAAAAGAAGCATTCAGACATTTTTGCTATAAGAGAATTCACAACTCATTCTACTACCTACCTATAAAGGGAAAATAGAGTAGAATTTATGAAGTCAAGCCATTAAAGAACATCACAAGCATCTTAATATATTCAATTATCCAGAAAAGCAAATTAATTTTGTTTTTGCTAGTACCACTGAGTTATGCATGCCGCTCTTTTAATGAAAGCAGTTGGGAACATGTGTGTTCACTTCATGCCTGTGTTTTTCCCCAGGGAACAAGTCAAGATCTATGATAAAGCACAGTGAAAACAATTTTTATGTAGAATAAAATACCCAATACTCAACCCTGAAAGTTTTCCAATCACATTGCCCATCCCACGGTGTTTTTGGGTAAGAGGCTTAGCTATAAGGATTTACTCAAACCTCCAAGTAGAGTATCAGAAGGAGCTAGACACTGTGACTAATTTCCAAATCACTTCCTTCTAGATACTAAGGTGTTAATTGTCTCTTTGTTAAGAAGGTAGGGTCTGAGAAGAGAATAATCCCCATAGGTCAACATGAGTCACCAAGTTTCTGTCTACTTGGGTAGAAGAAAAAGTGAGGAGGGTCCTGAGATTTTTGTTTCATTCTGTCCCTTTGCAAAATGTAATATTTCACCAAGAATGAATTTGGAACTGGATCTTATGGCTTCCTCCGTGCAGCATACACTGTCTGTCACCCATTGTCATTATCTTTAGGCAGATAGAAGGGGAGAATGTAAAGAAAAATCCACAGAGGAAAAGAAGGGAAAGACAAAATAACAGATTTAGTGTATCAGTTGGAGCATCACAGATGAGCAACATGGACCAAACCCCTGCAGATCTTCCCCACAGCTCCAACAGTCTATTCTATTCCAAGAGGTGGAAGGACGGGTAGAGAGAATACTGTCACCTGCGCTGCTACATCTAAAACATCTCTTGTAAGTGCTCCATTCAACAAAGCAATCTGACGTTCCTTTTACTAATAGGAGAAGGAATGTTTCAATGCTATTCTATTACATTGGAAAAATATATAAATACATACAATTTAAAGGCACTAGAAGCAATGTTAAGCAATTTTCACTTCCAGGTAATTTATGATTTATCTTGATTTCTGGGTTTTATTTTAATGATTGTTTATTTTAATGGCTTATGTTTTGGCCAGAATAAATGAAGACTAATCAATGAACATGAATACAAATACATTAAAAATACTCCAAAGCCTCTTGAAGAATATAGGGTTTATGAGTACATGTGAGTGTGCACATGCGCTCATTTGAGTATATGAAGGGGTACTCACACACCAGAAGTCAACACAACAACTTTTATTCATTTTCTTTCATTTCCCAAATAGCTATGACAACTCGGATTTGATACCTTCCTCTCACAGTCCATTCAAGGAAACCAGGCAGAGCCTGACTATGTTCTCAAAATGCCTTGCATGTTTTCAACATAGGATCAAGGGGGAATAAGCCACAGGTTTTTAAAGGTCCACCAAGAGAGACGTTGTAATATTAAGATTTTATTTTTATATTTTATTCATGGTATGTGTGTGTGTGTGTGTGTGTGTGTGTGTGTGTGTGTACACACACACACAAAGTCTAAAAGAAAGTGTCTGATCCCCGAACTGTAGTCACAGGCAGTTGTAAATGTTTGTGCTCTAAAACGGGATCATGTGAGGAAAGAAGAGGTCTTGGGAGATGAGAAGAAGGTCATGGAACTCATGTGACATAAAAACAGGTGAAAGGCCATGCAGCAGAAGCCAGGAGACTAAGGGTAAGGACAGGTCGATGTGGCAGTATATGAGGCTGGACAGAGAAGAACAATTATGTATGTAAATGGTATGCACAATGAAGCCATTACTTCATAGACTAACATAAAACCCAGTTTTTAAAACATTAATCGTAGGATGCAGAGATGCCTTAGCAGCCGATGTGTTTATCTTGCAATTGTGAAGACTTGAGTTAAGATCACCCAACTCCCAGACAATGCCAGCTGCAGTGGAGCACAAAGGCCACAGAAACACAGTGTGAAAAGGAGGAGTCAGGGGACCCAGGGGACCCAGGGCAACAGAGCCAGAGACACAGTGGTGAAAAGCATAAGATGTAGGGCTCCAGAAATTGTCAAGGAGGTGTAATTCCAACCTTGGAGGGTAGAGATGAGATTCCCAGATAAAGGTGCTTATAGGACCTACCGTAGCTGACAGTTCTGGGTTTGATTGAAAGGACCTGAGTTAGGGCTGGCTGAAGAGGTGGACCAGTGCTTGCGGCGGACCTGGTTTTAAGTTCTAGCGTCCGTATGGTTTACAACTGTCTGTAATTCCAGTCTCAGGGGATTCATTACCTTCTTCTGATATCTGTGGTTAATGGGCACTCTAGTGGGTACACAGACATACAGAGACAAAACACCAGTATACGTAAAATAAATAGTTTTGAAAGAAGCCATGCCTCAGGAAAAGTGGTCGAAGAGCACAGGAGGCTCCATCTGGGGCTTCTGTGCACACAGGTGAAGACAAATACAGGCATGCATGACACGCATGCACAGGAATATGAGAAAAGAAAACAATTATGAAAAACTTTTGAGGAAGACTCTTATGTTGACTTCTGAGGTGTACATATCCATGCACATGCTCAAATACACACACACATACACACACACACATGCACACATGTGCATGCATATGCATGTATACACACACACACGCACACACACACGCACGCACACACACACACACACACACACACACACACACACACACACAGTTAAATATGGCCATAACTTGTTCAAGAGCTTGGAAAATATAATTAAACTCCATTCAAGTAAAAAGAAAATGAGAAATGTCTGGAGCCCTTCGTTCATGACTGTCACAGCTCCAGTCAAATCTAACATTCATATTCCTCAAGAAATGCCTGAGCTTGTTTCCAGTTGGCCTTTTTTTACTATTTGAACTTTTGCTTAGACAGTATGAAAATGTCTGACACTCACTTGACTTGATTCAACACATAATCAGACACCCTCTCCTTTTCTTAGTTTGGCCCACTTCTTGCATATTTCATACAGTTTTCTAGAAAGAACATATATAAAGGCTGACTTGTTTGTCAAGTTGTGGCTCAAAATTATAATAGTTTGTTCTCAAGACTGTGCCTCAGTGGTGGGGGAAATGTCTGGATGTGTGGGCAAAGGGGTACAAGTTAAAGGAGACCCTGCCTTCACACCTACTAATCAATGCAGGGCTAGTAGGCTAGTAGGATATGAGGTCCACAGTACTGCTGCCCCAAGAGCTCAACTAGCAAATTTCTAGTCAGAAGAAATGGAACTTGAATTTAGAATTAGAAGCAATTGTTCATTGCTTCTTGGACCACAATGAGTTCAGAAAATGGTGGGAAAAAAACTGGAGAGTTAAATCGGCAATGTGTTCCCCTGTATATTTATGTCTGTCCTCTTCAGGAATTGACTCTGGTGAAGAAGATTAAGTAGAACAAGTCAACAAATGTGTTATGAGAGCTGAATGCAATGTCCTAAGCATTCTGTGATCCCAGACTGAGAAAGCTGAGGCAGGAGGATTGCACAAGCCCAGGTGTCCAAGGGCAGCTTAGGCAACACAGTGATATGCCGTCAAATGTATAATAAAAACACTTTAAAATGATGCATCATCAAAGATATCTCAAAGGGAAGCAAAGGATTTGTTTGTTCAAAATGACTTCCACTTCAGCGTGGAGAGATTGACGCAGTGCAAATGAATAGCGGTACACTCTTAGGCTAATTACCTTCTAAGCGCTGTGAGTGTGAATGAGAGAAAAGATCTTTGCATTGGGCAAATGAAGATTCACAATCTACTCCTTCTTTGGACCAAGAAGTCGTGAGTAGTTCTGTAACTCTAGCTAGCTCAGGTAACTTTTGTATTAAAATTCCCTCATAATCAGATAGGATATTTTTACAATTTTCTTATTTAAAACACAGGGTATGTAAAGGTCCCTTGAAAAACAAAATGAAATTACCATAAATGATCAAGGTATGGTTGATCCCCATGATAAACAATTCCTAGGACTTGTCATCGATATTCAAAGTAATAAAACCTGACATTTAGTTTGGGCTTTCAGTACTGATAAAATATTCTATTGGATTTTTATAATAAATCCCATCAAGACTGGGATCATTTCCTGAATGAATAAAAATGTAATGTAACATTTGAAAAAAATCAAGCTTCTCAAATATTAAACTGATAGGCACTGAACTAAATCTTAAGCATTTCTTTTGAACACACACACACACATATCATTTATTAAAAGGATTGTGTCATTGCCGGTTGCTTTGGCCTCATTTAAGAACTTTTCAAAGCAATCAAGAGAATCACTTTTAAATCCAGAGTATGTCATTTCATAAACCATTGCAACTTGGCCAATCAGAATATTTTCTAGCTGCTTAATTATTCCACTAGCATTCCAATTATTTTATCTGTCAATAATCCAAATAAATGCCAATACTCATAAATGATACATGTCATATAATGAAGTCATAGAATTCTGAAAGTGACATGATTTTCAGTTGTTCTTTTTGAATTCGAGTCTCATAATTTCTCAGTGACATAACCAAGGCTGTGAAAATCTTGGAATCCCCAAATTAAGACTATTGTCATCTGCAACTGTCCTGCCATCCTTGAGAGACGGGGTCTTCATATTTCCTCTAATATCCAATGAGGAGAAGGCCTGGCCCTTCTATTTCAACCAGTTTATTCAGCATGTGCTAACAAGTATACATATATATATATATATATATATATATATGATATCAATACTTTATTCCATCCTAAGCTGTCCAAGGAAAGATAAAATGTGCACTATCACACTGTAGAGATTGATAATTATCTCTTTTAACTAGGGCCAAATCCACATGCAGTAAAATATCCAGATATTAAATGTATAAATATGCAGACATTGAGAAGTACATTCATTTGCATAACTACTATATAGGAAGATGTGCTTTTTTTTTTTTTTTTTTGCCATTCACATGGCTGACTGACTCACTGCAATCCACAGCTTTGAAGAGTCATACAGGGCTGAGGGACATGGTTACACACTCCTGAAAGCCCAGTACTGGAGAGATGGGATAGGTAGACCGTGAATCCATGATCTTCCTTCTTTCCATTCAGAGTTTGAGTCTAGCCTAGACTAGGAATGTTGTCTCTAAATAAATAGTAGACATATATGTTCTATGTAACATTTGAATTTTAAGAAGAAAATGTACCACTGCATATGTCTGTGTAAGTTGAGAAAAACAACTGTTGTTGAAAAATTCAAAACAGGCCTCTCTACAATAACTGTGTTTAAGTTTAGAACAGGAGATTGAAGGGAGGTACTGAGATAGTTAAAGGGCTGGAAGGAGGTTTAAAGTGTGCCGTTTTAAAATTATGAAGCCCGAGCATAGAACGGGATCTCTAGTGAAGGTGCACACAGCTAGAGCATGTATGAAACACCATTATATTCCCTGTCCCCACGAGCCCATCATGTTGCCTCTTGATTCAATATGAAGAACAGACCTTGAACACCGAGGACTGACAGCAATTTGAATCTATATACAATTCTCTGTGAGATCCTTCTTGTCTCTAAAACATGGCAGATCAAACTTACAATTTGTAATTTAGTTTCACGTTGTAATTTTTCTTTTCAGAATTCAAATGTCATTTTAGATTAGGATTAGCCGGGTGACTTTACTATCATGTTAGTTAGACGTTTTAATTAGTATACAAAGTGATTGACTTTATTATTGAAAATTCATAAGTATATCTTATGAATATCATACTTATGAAATTCATAAGTATTCATAATATATCATAATTTATTCTCATTCATTCCCCTAATGCTACTCTACCCCATACCTACTGGGAACCTCTCATTCCTTTACCCCCAAATTGGATTCCTTTCAACTCTCTGCTTTCATGTTATATGTATTCCACATCCTGCCTCCCCCAACCCCAACAGTTTTCTTCCTTCTTTCTTATGGCTTCTTTCTACTTTCACCCCCTCCCCCCACACACACACAGAGGTCAAGACCCATAGGTTGAGAACCATCTCTCTAGATACTCTCTTCATTCTAGTGTGTCTTGTGCAGAAGTTTTGTAGTTTGGTGGAGTCCCACTTGTCAGTCTTGGGGGTTATATCCTGTGCTACTTGACTGTTTCTTTAGAAAGCCCACACCTATGGATTACCTTAAGTTATCATCTCTTTTCCTTAATAGTTTCAAGGTTTACTCAATCTTCTTAGCAATGTTCCTTGATGAAGGACCTTTTTTCAAAGTATATTTTGAAGCCTTTGTTGAGAATCCAGTGGCTAGAGCTGTACAGGGTAATGTGTAGGTATTCTCGAACTCTTACTTTAAAACATGTCCAGCTATCTCTTATTTTTCTTACAGCCTAAGTTGAAATTAAGTTTCGTGCTACATCCAGCATGTTCCTTTATGCTTAGGATTACTTTGTTTATTTGGGGACTTCTGTGATACCGTATGAATTATATAGCATTTTAAATAGTTCTGTAAATAATATCTTTAGGATTTTGATTCTATCAGATCATGTCAGCAGCACATAAGGATACACTATGTTCTTCTTCTACTTGTATCTCTTTCATTTCTTTCTTTTGTCTTATTGCTCTATTCAAGATTCCAAGTACTATATTGATAAAGGAAATGAGAGTTCCTCTTCTCTGTCCTATTTCTAGAGGAAAAGCTCTCAATTTTTGCCCATTTACCCTATGTTGGCTACATGTTTGTCATATGTAACTTCTCTTATGAGCTGTTTCTTTTATTTCTAATTTCTTCAGTGCTGTTATGAAGTGGTGATGAATTTTGTCAGAGACCTTTCCTGCATCTGTTGAGACAATAGTGTAATTTCTATTTTTAAGTCTATTTATGTAATGTGTGACATTTATTGACTGAAATGTTATTGAGCCAACCTGGCATTGCAGGGATGAAATTAATTTGGTCCCAGGGGGTAATTTTCTTAATGAGGCCTTAAATCCAATCTTCCTATGTTTATTGAGAAATTTTGGGGTCTGTATTTTAGTGTGTGTGTGTGTGTGTGTGTGTGTGTGTGTGTGTGTGTGCGTGCGTGTATGTGTGTGTGTAGGTATGAGTTTTTATATTAGTATAATATTTCCTTCATAGAATGAGTTTTGTTATCTTACTTTCTTTTATATATTCTATAACATTAGTCTTAGTTCCTCCTTAAAACTTGATAGAATTGAGCAGTAGCCCTATTTGGGGGTAAGACATTTCATTACTTTTTCAATCTTGTTGCTTGTTATGACTCTGTTTACATTTATTTAATTTAGTGGATTGTCAAGGCCTTGGAATGTATCCATGCTTCCATATTTCTTAGTTTGAGGCATACACCTGCACCTTTAGTTATTTTCCCAGCTCCTGTTAGCCACACCTTCATAGATTGTCCTCTTAATCATATACCAAATTTCAGGTACTCAGTCATCCACATTTCCTTTTTTTTATTTGTTGATGTTTGAAGTAGTATTTTGTCTACCCTGACCTCGAATTCTGTCTTCTGCTTGGTCAAGTCTGTGGGTGATAGATAGGTTTGTGCAGGCTGTGAGTTTGAGAATAGGACCTCAAATCATTCACCCAACTTTGATGAAGGTTCTGGTTCTCGATGTGCCAGTGCGGAGCCATGTGGCTGGAACCATGTTGTCTCTTCTCCTTTTCTTATGTCTCTCTCCTCACCCTTGGCTCTTTCCAACTGCTCTGTCACATCTTTGAATTTCCAAAGTTATTCTCTTTGCTCTTCCTTATAGGGCCTCACTTTTTCACTAGGTCACCCAAAAGCCATTCCCAGGTAGCCATTCTCAAGAAACTCTCAACACTCCTTTGAGCAACTGAGAAGTCTCTCATAATAATTTTCTTTATTCAAAGAGAAAAAAAAAGTTCAGGAAAACACATTCATCAGTTGAACTGCTCTAATCAGTTACTGCATAAAAAGAAATTACAATATTTAGTTTATTTCAGTGACAAATGAACAGCTTCATAATCTCTGCTTGGGAACTTTTCAAAGGAAGATCATTGCAAACAACACCAAAAGCAAACCTCCCTCGACTACTGCAGCTCATTCTTACATCTTATAGCTCTCTAAGAATGTGGAAGGTTTCTCCAGTATATAGATGGGGTGTACATAGTTTCCTTTATGTTTAGCAACATAAAAGATTATTATAATCCTTCTGTTACACTTATTTGTCTACTAAAACTTAAATTGCATTAGAAATTGTGATTTTTAATGAAATTTTCTCCCAGGAGACCAGGAGGAGAGGTAACCACTAAAGAGAGTCATTAGTCGAAAGTCCTCACTGTATGTTCCGTTAGCTCGTGTTCTGAAGGGATGATCTGTACTGTGTGGAAGCAGCACCTGTTCATAAAAATCTGATGGCCTATTGGCAAAAGGTTGGAAATAGAAGGTAGGAGTTCCAATCAAGAGATAGGAATTCTATCCTAGTAAGAGGACCAGTGGAAGGGGAAGCCCTGGGTCCTGCTAAGACTGAACCCCCAGTGAACTAGACTGTTGGGGGGAGGGTGGCAATGGGGGGAGGGTGGGGAGGGAAACACCCATAAGGAAGGGGAGGGGGGAGGGGGATGTTTGCCCGGAAACCGGGAAAGGAAATAACACTCGAAATGTATATAAGTACTCAAGTTAATAAAAAAAAAAAAAAAAGAGAGAGAGAGAGAGATAGGAATTCTGGAAGTTAGTCAGGCATAGGAAGATTGATCCCAGATTCTGAAGAAGTTGGACACATGAAACTGGGGAGAGATTATTAGTCATGTGGAAAATTTAGAATAGTTTAAATAGATTATATAAGTTATAAGCTAGTCAGAGAACAAGCCCAAACTTATGGCCTAGGCATTTATTCATAAATAATTACATCTCAGAGTCATTATTAGAGAACTGGACGCAGGTAGAAAAGCCCTGGTTACAATGTTCTTTGATGTCCCTTCCACCTTTGTGCCTTAGAGATGAGTCAAAATACTTTCATGTTTACAATTTGATGTTCTATTTTAGGCTCATAGCTAGATTAGGTGTTCAACGTGTGGGTCCTGCCTGGAGAGACAGAGTAATGACAAAGATCGCTGGCTGCTTTTCTACTGGGCCCAGGTTCAATTCCTAGAACCAACAGGACAGCTCACAACTGTATGTAATGCTAGCCTTCTTCTGTCTTCTACAGGTACTAGGCATAAAAGGGGTGCACAGACATATATGCAACCCCCATACACATAAAATTAAAAGGTTTTTTAAGGTTTCCCTGTGCTTTCATATGTATTTATTACATATATATTTGTTAACTCCATAAGATAGCTAACTCCTCCTTGAAGAATTAAGCTTACCGATTCCTATGCCTTCTGAGATTTGAAAAGTTCAAATGTATCGATTCTTTGGTTTTGTTTTTGAACAATGGTTGAAATGCCACAGATATTCTTAGTCAAAAAAATGAAAACTGGAATAGATTATCTCCTTAACTGACCTCTTGGAGGCGTTCATACAAAATTCTAAAGAAACTCATACAAGATGCAAAGCAATTTAAATTCTTTTAACATACTTTTCAAGTTTTCGAATAAACCTTTTACTTTGGAGCAGTTTGAAGTTTTGGGAAAAGCCACAGATGGGACGTTGAGCACTCTGATTATTAATATTATATTCAAATGTACAAAGGTGCATCAGTATGTGTATTCTGTTATTAACTGAAGTTCATCTTTCTTGTATTCTGTTTTAGGTTTTTCTGATGTCCTTTTTGCATGACATTTGATGACCATGTTTCCCCAGGCTCCTCTCGGCAGTGACAGGTTTTCAGGCTTTGCCTGGTGTAGATATCCGTGACATTTCAGAGGGGAACTTGTCAGGTAGCCTATAGACTGTCAGGTGTGTTTCTCATGATTAGGCTATGATTACAGCTTTTTGAGGAAGGAAGCCATAAAGTTAAAGGGTCACCCAGCCACAGCACATCCTATCAAACTAGCTAGTCTTGGCCACCAAGCTTAGGTGGTGCCTGCCAGGTTTCTCCACTTTAAGAACCACTCCTCTCTCTATAGTGCACTTGTTGGGAAGATACTCTGTGTATTCTGCACTTGAGGTAAGAACTGGAGCTCTCTCTCTCTCCTTGGGAATGGAGGAGCTATGTAAATTATCAGAAAATATGCATGGGAAAATTTTTCTGTTTCTCCCATTCATTGGCCCAATCATTTATTTCTTTCAGGATAGACTTATGAATATTCATTTATACCTGGGCTGTATCAATCCTATTGCTTAAAGAGCTCTAGCTTTGTCTACAGAGAGCACTTTCAGTTGGCTCCTGTTTTCCCTGGCTTACCTTTTACTATGCATATTATTGCATTATTTTAACTTTGATTCTTCAGCTGAAAATATGATTTTTGAGAGAGTAATGTAAAAAATGTTTAGTGTGTTCTATGTGTGTGTGGTACACATATACATATAATGTCTACATGCATTATGGGACTCCAGTTAGATATCCCATGTAGTACAAAAATATGCATAAAATTTCTAGACAGCAGAAATATTGGCTTTGATATTTATTTGCTTGTAACATGCTAAAATTCAATACAGAAGAAACAATTCCCTAATTAGGGAAAGACACACATCTGGAGCTTTTTAACCTATTTTCATTTCTTTTTGAAGGGAACATCACAAAAGCAGAATCTCAGAAGCTTGCCTTGCTTGTTAGTTTTTCTATTTTTATTTTGGAATGGGGTCTCCTGTAGTTTGGGCTTGCTTTAAACTTGTCCCATACTCAAGGATGACTTTGAGCTTTTGCTCTATACTGCCCTATAAGTACTCAAGTAATAAAAAAAAAAAAAAAGAGAGAGAGAGAGAGATAGGAATTCTGGAAGTTAGTCAGGCATAGGAAGATTGATCCCAGATTCTGAAGAAGTTGGACACATGAAACTGGGGAGAGATTATTAGTCATGTGGAAAATTTAGAATAGTTTAAATAGATTATATAAGTTATAAGCTAGTCAGAGAACAAGCCCAAACTTATGGCCTAGGCATTTATTCATAAATAATTACATCTCAGAGTCATTATTAGAGAACTGGACGCAGGTAGAAAAGCCCTGGTCTCCTAAGTACTGGGTTGCGGCCAGGCACCACCACAGTGGGCTACTCAAGATGGTTTGACCTTTGCTCCTGATTTGATCTTTCCTGTGATTCCTATCAGAATTGCTTGGCTTTTCCCCTAATCGTATTTGCAGTCATTGTTTTCTCCTCCTTTGTGTTGTTTTATATCCATTTAGGCTCTCTGTTCATCCTCAAATAGCAGTTTCTTGGTACCAAACAGCCTTGTTTAAAATATTTTTCTTTGTTATATGAGACAGTCATTCCTCTAGAAATACATTGAGATATATGATGTCCCTGGCTTCATGTATCCCTAAATCTTGTAATTTTAGCAGTCTACAGTTGTGCTGAGCACACAAAGAGGATGCACACTGGGATTCAGGCACACAATGAGTGATGGAAACTGAAATTGTTCCAGATTCTCTGACCATCATCCAGTCACTTCTTCCCTCCTCAGCCTTATGTATGACAGACATTGATGTCATCTTTCAAGGAGATTGCAGAGGCTTCAATATAATGGAGGGCTTATATAACACACTGTTGGGGGAGCATTAAGGACTTCATGTTTTGCTGCATCTTGAAACCCAATTAGAATCTCAGCAACCTGTGGATAGCAGATGCTGAAGGCCAGTCAGCAGCCTGCCTGGTGAGATCAAGTTTGGGCAGGGTCACTTCAATGGGAAGCAGTGCAGCGTCTCCCTTCACCATGCTCCCTCCTCACCATACCCCCACTCTCTCCTTGCTTCTTCGATCCGTCCACACAGACTCTAGTGTATCTTGCACTGTGGAAGCTATCTCTCCTCTTCTATGAGCAGACTGAAGTAGCAATTTCTCACTTGAATCAAGTGCGAAGCAACAAAGATTATTTAAACCAGTGACTAGCTCCATTTCTCTCTCCAATTACTCTGAGTCGAAGAAAACAAAGATGAAGCGTTCAAATAATTAAGTACTTTTCAAGTATTTTGAGAAATTGGAAAAGGAAACAAAGTATATCCCAAGTAGGAAATTAACAGGCTGCTGCTGGACAAGCAAGGATAGTACACCCCAAAGGCTCCATTCAAGACACATTATAAAAATTAATGACTACATTGGATGATACTTCCATCCTGCCCAGCATCAGAATCAATCAATCCTGAATATCTTCTGCATACACTTTTGACTCATAATTGCAAAGCTAGCAAGTTAAAGGTAGCAAATTACTTTCTTTGCTTGTAAACCAATTGGCTTTCAAGTCGTTTGTAGCTTTTCATAGTGTGCTTGTTTCAGATCCAGGCTATGCATAGTATATGCATATTTCCAAAGTGGCCATCACTTACCAGGATTTGTAACGGAAGGGAAAGTTTTAGCAGTGGAGACAGTGCAACCATTTGATAGCAGTTCAAATATCAGACATGGTTGGCACGCACTCCAGGTATGATAAGAACTATGTACTCTCCCTGTGTCTGGAAACTGTAGGTTGTACAGATCCATTACAACTTGCTATTCCTCACCCTACAATAGTTGTCTCCATGAACAGTCCATGAGCCCATGGCTGCTCTCTACCCTTCCTCTGCAATCCCGGTCAGCCTCTTTCCCCTTTACTTATATTCTCAAGTCTTGCTAGTAATTTATTTTGTTTGTGTGTGTGCCAGCCACCAGCCAATTCTCCATTAAAGAGGAAAACAAAAACTATAAATTTCCCTTATCATTTACTCCCATAAAGATTCCTGCACTCAGACCAGGTCAGACTTACTTCCTTGGTGCATTTATTCACTGGAGTCTGTGGATGACCTACACGCGGAACGAACATCTCTGCTCGTGTCTCTGCCTCCTCTGGGAAGACTCCCTTGAAATCTGTGTTCTCATGCTCTAAGTTTGGAGCTCAGCTCCTCTCGCCTTCCTTAAGCACAGCCATACCTTCAGACCCTGAAAGGACAAGCAAAACTGTTACCTAGAGTCACTGCCAAGGAAGGTGACTGCTGGATCCTCAAAAGAAAAAGCACATCTGATTTGGAAGATGAATGTTTCTCTAATGTTTTCCATATTTGTGATATTTTCTGTAAAAAAAAATATAAAGAAATCTCAATTTTGGAAAACACAGAAAACAGAAATACATAAAAGAACTTGTAAATGACCAATGAGACTAATTGTACTTCTGTCATATAAGTTGCTTTCTGCTCATTTTCTTGATCAAATGTATAGAAGCAGCATTCTCTTTAAATATTATTAAAATTATATATAATTCATTTACATATGTATAATTCATATATATACCTATAATTTATTTTGTCTTTTCTTGACCCCAAAGTATACCATAAGGAATTGTTTCTTAGGATGACTTCAAACATTGAATAATTTTTCTATAACATATTTAAAATATCCATATGTATACTTTGCTATTGTTTGTGAACATTTTTACATATATGAAAATTATATTAAGTAAATATATAATCCATACCTCTAAGAAAATAGCATTATTATTCTAGAATATTATATTGAATATACTTAAGATTCTGAACAAACTTTATAAACTGTTTTAAGAAAGACAGTACATACCCAAATGCTTATCTGTACCATATGAAAACAATATCCATGTGTATTTATTTAATTCAATATTTATCAATATATCTCATTGACTATTAAATATTAATGTGTTATATTAAATATACTATATATAAATAGGTAATATATGATGTATATTTAGTTTAATATTAATACTTAACTGAAATACTTGCAAACTTGATTGAGGAAAATTAGCTGACCTTGAAACTGAAATATCTATGATACACTCAAAATAAGTCATGTATTTTTTACATCATTATAGATTTGCCCATCTGAATTATCTACTTAGGTTTTAAAGAAGAATATTTTTCTATTGGGATCTTTTCCATAAGCTCTTTGTATATTAAAATACAAATACTTATGAACTACATTTTCAAAATTTTTGGTATTTTTAGGTATCTTTTGAAAATTCAGACATTCCTTTATTATAATTTTTATTATTTAATGCTTATCAAATAAATCTTCTCTAAATAGTAGTAACATGCATGGTGTTTACTGTTTATTTACATATGAATATAATTTTCTTTAGCATATGATAATCCATAGACTTTTGTACATGACCTAATTCTCCATAATACCTATTATGTAGTACATTTTCCACCAATGTTTGAACTTTTTATTACATATTTTTAAAGTATTTTATAAAATTTCATGTTTTATTAATATGCTATATCTGTTTTTATATATTATCAATGTACCTATGAACACTTACATGTACACTTGTATTCATTAGAGCTATAAATATTACTGTATTCATGAAATGTATTTATGAGATAGCTGATAGATAAATATGAACTAATTATATATTTGCTCTTTTGTGTGAATGTATGTGTGTTTTCTGTTTAACTTCACTGATCTAACACTCTACCATAGTAACAGATTGCTTTAATCATTGCATTTTAAAATTATCTGGTGAAAAAAATCCTCCACGTTTTTCTCTCTAATTTTCAAGCAATGGTCTATCTTTTTATCTAGTATAAACATCCATGAATGAAGCTTATTTTTTTCTGCACTCTAAATGCATGTGTCCCCAGAAGTCCTTTATTAAAATCCTGTCTCTGAGATGGTGGCATTAGGAGGTAGGGACTTTGAGAAATGGCTGTCTGAATGCTAAGCCTTTGTGAATGTGACTAGTGCCTTTATGATGGAAGTTTGAGTTTCAGTTACTCAGGGTAGACTAGGACACAGCGGTGAGGTGATGCATTTGAAAGAAGGAGGGGAGTCTAAGCCACCACAGGATCTACCAGCGTCTTCATCCTTGACTTCCTGGTATCTAGCAGAGTATGAAAAAATAACTGGTTATTTCTAATCACATCGTTTATATTATCTGATGACAGATGAATACACTTAGTTAATTTCTCCTCTGTATATTCTCTCCCAATATCAAAAATTTTACTAATTAATTAATTAATATCACAAGGGCTGTTCCCCTCCTGACCCCCCTCACTGAGACCCTTCCTCCATCCCCCCCCCATCTGAGAGGATGCTCCTTCACTGAGTATCCTCCAACCCTCTCAACAAGTCTCTGCCAGACTAGGTGCATCTTCTCCCACAGAGGTCAGAGAGGCAGCCTTGTTGGGGAACGGATACCACAATCAGGCTAGCACTTTAGAGAGAGCCTTCACTCCAGTTGTTTGAGGGCCCACATAGAGATTGAGCTGCACATCTGCTACATATGTGCTATGGGCCTCATTATAGCCCATGTGTGTTCTATGGGTGGTGGATCTGTTTCTGGGAGCTCCCAGAGGTCCATGTTAGTTGACTCTATTGATCATCCTGTGGGGTTCCCATCCTCTTCAGGGCCTACAATCATTCCCCCAACTCTTTCATAAAAGTTTCTGAACTCAGTCCAGTGTTTGTCTCTGGCTATCTTCATCTGTTTCAGTCAGCTACTTGATAGAGCCTCTCAGAGGACAGTTATGCTAGGCTCCTGTCTGCAAGCATAACAGGATCATTACTAATGCCAGGGTTGGTGCTTGCCCATGGGATGAGTTTCAGGTTGGGCTGGTTATTTATTATTGGTTGGCTCTTCCTTCAATCCCTGCTCCATCTTTGTCCCTGCATTTCCTTTAGACAGGACAAATTTTGGGTCAAAGGTTTTGCGGGTGGACTGGTGTCCTTATCTCTCCATTGGGAGTCCTGTTTGGCTACAGGAGGTGGCTCCTTTAGCTTGCAAGTCCCCAGTGTCAGGCATCTAGGTGACGGTTACTGGCATTGACTCCGGGGAGCCTCCTCCATCTCAGGAATCCCGAAGGATTCCCCCCAAACCCCTACCACTGGCAGCTGTAGGTCTCCATTCACTCTCCTGACCCTCTGGGTCTCTTTCCTGGCTCTCCCCATGCCTGCTTTGCTTTTCCTATTCCCCTCCCCATCCCTCTTCTACTCACTTCCCTCCCTTCCTCTGCCTCCTATGACTGTTTCGTTCCCCCTTCTAAGTGTGATTCAACATTATTACTTGAGCCTTTCTTCTTGTTTAATTTCTTTGGGTCTGCATCATGAGTATTCTGTGGTTCATGGCTATGTCCAGTTATTAGCGAGTACATACCATGCATGTCCTTTGCAATCCGGGTTACCTTGCTCAGGATGATATTTCTTCCTTTCATCTATTTACCGGCAAAATGCACGATGCCCTTGTTTTTTAATAGCTGAATAGTATTCCATTGTATAAATGAACTACGTTTTCTGTATTTGTTTTTTGGCTGAGAAATATCTGGGTTGTTTACAGTTTCTGGCTATAACAAATAAAGCTGCTATGAAAATATGGAGCACATGTCCTTGTGATATGGTGAGCATCTTTTGGGTATATGTGCAGAAGTGCTGAAGCTGAGTCTTTGGTAGAACTAGTGCCAATTCTCTGAGAAACCTCCGGATGATTGCTAGAGTGGTTGTACAGGTTTGCAATCCCACCAGCACTGGAGGAGGGTTCCTCTTCGTCAGACCCTCACCAGCGTGTGCTTGAGTCTTTGACCTTAGCCTTTCTGGTTGGTGTAAAGAGGAATCCCAGGGTTGGTTTGATTTGCATTTCCCTGATTATTAAGGAGGTCAAGCGTTGCTTTAAGTGCTTCTTGGCTATTTGAGTTTCCTTTGTTGAAAATTCTCTGTTTAGCTCTGCAACCCATTTTTAAATTATTTGGTTTCTTGGACTCTAACTTCTTGAATTTTTTTTATGTATTTTGGATATTAGCCTTCTGTCAGATATAAGATTAGTAGTGAAGATCTTTTCCCAATCTGTAGGTTACTTTTTTTGTCCTATTTACAATGTTCTTTGCCTTATGAAAGCTTTTCAGTTTCATGAGGTCCCATTTATCAATTATTGATTCCAAAGGTTGAGCCACTGGTGTTCTGTTTAGGAAAATGTCTCCTGTATCACTGTGCTCAAGGTTATTTCCCACTGTCTCTTTGAGATTTAGTGTATCTGGTTTTCTGTTGAGGGCCTGGATTCACTTGGACTTGAGCTTTGTGCAGAGTAATAAATAAGGAACAATTTGAAGTTTTCTACATGAAGACTGCCAGTCAGACCAACACCATTTTTTGAAGAAGCTTTCTTTTTTTCCACTGTATGATTTTGGCCTCTTTGCAAAAATCAAGTGTTCATAAGTGTGTCTTGGTCTTCGTTTCCATTCCATTGATTGACCTGTGTGTCTCTGTACCAATACTATAAGTTTGTGTGTGTGTGTGTGTGTGTGTGTGTGTGTGTGTGTGTGGTTTTTATATTATAGCAATATAACTATTGCTTTGTAGTATAGCTTGAGGGGTCAGGGATGGTGATTACTCGAGAAGTTCTTTTAATGTTCACAATTATTTTGGTTATCCTAGGTTTTTTGTTTTTCCATATGAAGTTGAGAATTGTTCTTTCAAGGTCTATAAAAAGTTGTGTTGGAATTTTCATGAGGAATGCATTGAATCTGTAGATTGCTTTTGGTAGCACGGCCATTTTCACTATGTTAATCCTACCTCCATAAACGTGGGAATCTTTCCATCTTCTGATATCTTCTTCACTTTCTTTCTTCAAGGACTTGAAGTTCTTGTCATATAGGTCTTTCACTTGCTTGGTTAGAGTAACACTAAAACATTCTATATTATTTGTGGCTACTGCAAAGGGTGTTGTTTCCCTCATTTCATTCTCTGCCTGTTTTTCCTTTGTATAAAGGAAGGCTATTGATTTCCTTGAGCCAGTTTTGTATCTAGCCACTTTGCTGAAGATGTTTATCAACTGTAGGAGCTCTCTGGTAGAATTTTTTTGAGATCATTTATGTATATGCTATATCAGCCTCAAATAGTGATACCTTGAACTCTTCCTTTCCATTTTGTAGCCCCTTGATCTCCTTTTGTTGTCTTATTGCTCTACCTAGAACTTCAAGATATTTCATTTATTCCACATATTAACTTTTAAAATTTAGAATTTTTGCAATAGACACATTTATTGGAAAATATATCTTCACTTTTTTATTTTTCATATCATGTCAAACATTTTTCTTTGGGTTTTATAATTTTTTTGCATGAGTCGAGTCTACCCAGGGCTGTCTTCATTAACCTTACCTTTTAATTGAATATCTAAGTAACACAAGGTTTAATTATTTATCTCATAGACAATCTGATGTTTGTACTTTATTAACTTGTAGTACTTTTACAGTTACTTTATTATGCAAAAGGATAAATCTATAGAAAATGTTACATAAAAGGCATAGTCAATATCTTTTTTGAAGACTTGTATATACGTATATTTGTTTGTGCTTCCATTTAATTGATTCATTATCTATCCATTTCAAATGTTCTATTCATCCATTATTTATGATGTACTAAATTAGTTTGAAAACCTTAGGATTCTAGAGTTACCAAGCATAACTTCAGGAATAGCTAAACATAATTCAATTATTCAAGTGTATTATGGAAGATTTTCCTGTTAGTCAATGTGAAGTTGCTAGGAAGAATGTCTATTTCTTTCCCTATTATCTTGATAAAATACTCTGACACAGGCAGCTTGTAGGAGGAAGAGTTCATTCTGGCTTTCAGTTCAAGAGTACAGTCCATCTTAATAGGGAAGTCAAGGTCCCAGAATCATGACGCAGCTGCTGCCGTCACAACCACCGATACAAACAAAGCCCATGAATTGCTCCCTTTCTCCATGTATACAGTCCAGCATCAAGACTCCAACCACAGAGGGTATATCCTCTAACCTCAATTAATGCTACTATGATAGCCCTCAACAGATGTGCCCAGAGACCTCTGTTCTGGGTGATTCTATATTCTGTTAAATTGACATTCTTCCTCATCCCATCCTTAAGTGACCAAATATGTACACTAAAGTATGTATTCTACACTAACATTTTGGTTCTGATATACACATGTGCGCACACGCACGCGCGCGCGCACACACACACACACATACACACACACACACACACACAAGTATGTTGAATAAATTTTAATTATGTATAATATACAAGGTTTTAACATTTGAAAAAACATGAAAACATAGAAATTCAGTGTTATTTTTTTCTAGTACCATATTTTCTAGTTACCCTGGATAATACTGTTGTCCTTATATGAACTGTCGTTTCTTTTTGGTGGTTGTTGTTCAAATTTGGCTCAAGTGCACCTGTTCTATCGGCCTTTGTAACTATAAGCGGGACATCTTTCATAAACACTTTTTGCTGCCAGGACTGTGGGAAGTGCAAATGTCCCACCTGGCATCTGGTTTTCAATTAATTGCCGATCAAAAGAAGTACCAGCGTCATCATTATTGTTCCAATAGTTATTTCCTCAGCCAAGAAATCGTTCTTTATTCGCCAGTATGAGAACTGTTAGATGCTCTGCTATTATGAGAAAGTGAAAGAACCCACCACTGAATTCTCCCTCTCGGTCTGAAGCAAGATACCAACATGTGTAGCATCACTTGGAAATTATGAGTCGGAGTTCAAGATGCAAGAATATAAGCAGACATCTGGAGATTCTGGAATGTAGCATGTTTTTATAAAGATGTATTCAAATTCTAGAGTTGGTGTTCTTATCAAAAAGATTAAGTACACATTACTATGCTAGCATTCTTCATGGCTTGGCTCAATTTAATAAACATGAACAATAGGAAATATTTAATGGTGACGTCATATCTAGCTTCGAAGTGCTTGAAACTGGTGTACACTGAGCGACACCAAACCAGAGATTTACTGTGTGAGCTGATCTAGAGAGATAATTTCATAGCATGTGAGTTCACATGGAAGGAAGTAACAGCCACAACAAAAGGCAGCACTTGAACTGCGAATACCTTATAGGAAGCGTTAGGTAAACTCAGGGCAGAGACCCTGGGTTCCGTGGTACTAAGTAAATGCAAAAGAACGTGTGTTTATCCAAATGCGCTTGCCATTCGCTTGAGCAAAGTTTATTTCTTTGGCAATACACCAAGTGTCACAACTTTGTTTCTCTTGGTTTAAGATCCATTTAGAGTTTGTATTAAATATGTGCTAAACCCAAATATTAGGTTTAATACCACAGTGAAGATAGCTTAGTACTACATTTAAAACAATTTGAAGTATAAATGTTAAGGCCCGTTATTGTGTTATTTCACGTGTACATTTATTTTAGTTGGTGGACAGCCTTATTTTGTTTCTTCATCTGGTACTTTTGGAAGCAGAGTAGATGGCTCAGTTAGTAAAATGCTAACTGTATACGCCTGAAGACCTTAATTCAATAACTGGATCGCACATAAGAAGCTGGGTGTATTTTCTTTAGGGCTATGACTCCTGGTAAATCCACCATGCTCTGAGGCAGACCAGAGGCATACAAGACGATTGATGGGGTGTTCAAGCATAAATTGGACACTATTGGTTAATAAAATGGGGGGGAGTAGAATACGAGGCTGAGTGTGTAAGAGGTAGAGTGGATCTACGTGAAGATAGGAGAGGGTAAAAGTATGACTAAAACTCATTAAAATTTTAAAATAATTAAGAAAAATATTAATCTTGAAAGATCTGGGTAGAGTAGAACATGTTTTTAATTCTAGAACTAAGAAACTAGAGACGAGGATCATTAGAAATTGCCGAACGGTCAGTCTTTTAAAATTGGTGAGTCCTGAGGTTGACTTTTGACCTCCACATGTGTTGACACACATACACACACATACATGCGTGTGCACTGACACAAACATGCACACAAAGGGGAGGGTGCGTGTGTGAACCCAACAGATGTATATCTATCGCACATTCTCCATGGTCACCCCAAATACAAATATGCTATTTATATCAACATTTCATGCTATTGAGCAACTGTACACTGGCTCCGCAGGAGAAGCCTAAGGGGTTTGCTCAAGTTATGAATGGAAAGACGGCATCATAACTAAGGGAAGAACTTGTAAATGTTGCACTGCAATCTGTCACACCTCCACATTTTTCACAGGTTTCTATTTTGTGTTAGGAAAGCAGTTATACCACACTGTGAAACTTGACATTCAGGTTATGGGCTGTAAGCATTTTAGAGACAAAAGTTTCTAAGTCATCTGTGAAACCGTATGAGGTTTACTCTTTAGCGAAATGTCATTGCTAATTTTAGAATGACATGTTTCCTTTCAGCACCGGAGCACTGAAGACTACGTACTCTGGTAACCGAGTTCTGGGCTGAGTCTAAGAGAATTTACATAATATCTTATAAGTTCATAATGGGGGAAACAAGTTTTAAAAGGACTGAAAAGTCCTCAGGAATACAATGCCACAGAGTATAAACGACCACATAAGTTAGATTTTTGTAATACTCATGTTCACGGAAAATTTAATTGAACTTTAACACAGGAATATGTCCAGTGGGAGTCTGGGACACTTTAGTCCTGCTCAGCACTAATGCAAGCATTAAAATGCAGAGGAAAACTAAGACAAACTGGTTATGCGTGTACTTCCTGTTGTATTACTCTCCTTATTGCTTTGACAAAATGCTAGGCAGAAGCAAGTTGAAGAAGTGTTTGTTTTGGCTAACGGTTCGAGGGCACAGCCCACTGTGATAAGTAGTTGTCCAGAAGCAGGGAACAGTGAACGCTTGTGCCCTACTCTCCTTTTCCTTCTTACTCAGTTCAAATGCTACCTGTGGAATGGTGACAGGCACAGTAAGGGTGGTTTCTTCCACCTCAATTAACCTAATCGAGAAGCCCCTCAGAGAGGACTTGCTTCTGTGGTGATTCTAAACCCTGTTAAGTTAATAATAACCACCGTGTCTGTCCTGTCAGAGAGTTCAGACGACAGCTGGAGATTTCTCATATACTACCAGAGTGAGGTGCAAGCCTCCAGAGCTGACCTTCAAAAGTAATAATGGTGTCAACTGTACCAAAAATTCAGTCACAAAAATGGCAGTGACTCCTGCCAGCAGGACCCTCTGATATCAATATCGTTCATCTGATACAGTCAGTTTTCTAGAATCGTTCTTCCAAGTCACCACAGATCCCTTGACTTCAACTGTCTTCTCAGACCAGCAATTCCCACACTGACTGTAGCCCTGGCCTTGCCTTTGTTCCACTTTCCTATATTTTTACCTTCTTCTTTGCATGCACTGCCCTGTGCAAGGGCCATGTTTGTTGATCTTCATCCCAGGCTAGGGAGAAGGAGTCTTGGGGCAAAGGAAGGCCCAGAGCTTGAGTGATCAGCACATTTTACTCAACTTTAATAAGGCAAAAGCAATCCTTTCACAACGGGGAAAGTATTGTTTACTGTGGACCAGGCAGGAGAGCAAATGTCCTTCCTGTTAATATGCCCTACCATGAAAACATGCTCTCCCTCTTTGGAACAGATGTGTGTGGGTCAAGTAATAGATAAAACATAAAGCATCAATTTGGACAACTAGAAGATTCTTCCTGGTACCATTTTCTTCTTTTCCTCTCCTCCTGGTCATTGGGGCCATTGAGTTATCTTAGTGGGTAAAAGGTTCTTGCTATGGAAACCTGGTGATTGAGTTCCATCCCAGGGAACCAGGGACAGATAAAAGAAAGAAATGATTACTCAAAGTTATCTTGTGAATACACAGAAAAAATACATACAGTAATATATACAGTGATAAAAAATAAAATTAAAGTCTCTGGTCAATTTATTAATGTCTCACTATATTAACTGTCTTGTGGAACAGATGGGTCTGAAGTTATATTTATTTAATCACACATTATGAGTGGGAAACCTAAATTCTCACTAAAGTCCAAATGCTATAGACTATTTAGAGGTTCATATTGGATAGTAAAAGAGAGGGTATAGAATCAAGGAAGGTGAAATAAGAGAAGCGCGCATTGATGGGAAGATGGGTGGTGAAGGAAGAGTATCCTTGGTGCCATCAGGTAGAACAGCACATGTGTGCTCGCAGAAATATCTCTAATGGGGTCTCATCTCTCTTATGTTGCATCTCTGGCTGCCCTAAATCCACAATGAAAGCTGAAGTCATATGCAGAAAAGAGAACATGGTTGCCATTTGACCAGACTACCATTTCCTTTGGTCCTCTTAAAATCACATAGCTTTGATCCTATTCTAGAGTTTCCAGTTGCTGGCTGATACTTTCTGTGTGTTCTGGATGGCTTTCTCAAAGAAATAAGCAGAGTCTCTAATTTTCATCTTAAACATCAGCTCTTTTTCTGGTCTTGAACTGTGATTCCCCCTGCCTCAGCCTCCAAGTATCTCATTGCGGGTATGTGCTACCATAATTGGCTTATCATATACTTCTTACAATAATTTATTTGGGAAATATTTTTTCCTGAGAGCAACAATTTTATATTATCCTATTAGATGTGTAATTCTTTCCTTGAAGGCCATAGGAGAAACTCTTACTGTAATTTTGCAAATACTAGTAGAAAGTTCAAGAGAAAGGATCACCAAGGCCAAATACAGAATGATTAACCTGAGCCATCTAAATGACATGTAAGGAAGAATAAGTAACAGAACAACTCTTGACTGCAGCTATGTTTTCATGCTAGTTTACAACAGAACATCTTTTCTCTAGAAAGCAATTCCAAGATGGATTTTTCATTCATTAATTTATTTATTAACTTTACACCCCCAATCACAGCTCCTCCTTCCTCTGCTTCTACCGGTCTTACCCTCCCATACCCCTTTGCCCATTCCTTCTTTCCCTAATGAGAAGGGAAGTCCCTCCATGGATATCAACCCACCCTGACAGTTTGAAGTAGGACTCCTTTCCCACTGAGGCCAGATAAGGCAGGCCAGATAGGGGAAAGAGATCTAAAGGCAGGAATCAGGGTCAGAGACAACCCCTGCTCCAGTTGTTATGGGACACACATGAAGACTTGCACATCTTCTACTTACATTTAGGGGACCTATGCCCAGCTCCTGAATACTTTTTGGTTAGTGGTTCAGTCTCTGTGAGCCCCCATAGACCCAGGTTAGTTGACTCTGTAGGTCCTGTGGTATACTTGACCCCTCTGGTTCCCTTGGTCCTTTCGACCACTCTTCCACATGACTCTCCAAATTCTGCCCAATGTTTGCCCATGGGTTTTTTTTTCATCTGTTTACATCAGTTGCTGAATAAAGCCTCTCAGGAGACAGTTATGTTAGACTCCTGTGTGCAGGCTACAGAGTATCATTTATGTCAGTGGTTGGCTCTTGCCCATGAGATGGGTCTCAAGTTGGGTCAATCATTGGTTAGCCATTCCCTCAGTCTCTGTTTCATCTCAAAGATGGATTTCTTATCATGGAAACCATAAAAGATTCTACTTACCTTATATATGATTTCACCTATCAAACAGCCTATCAAAGAATGTCAGAGGGAGAGCTAGAAAGGCAAGTGTTAGGAAGAGAGTACCCCTCCAAAAGTATTTAAAAAGTTACAGAACTAAAAAATTCACTTCTACTTGAAGCTTGTAGTCAGAACATGAGGTGAACTTTAAGTTAGTTAAAGCAGTCTAAAATGATCAGAAAACATTTGTTTGCGTTTACATTTAAACCTTCAGAAGAAAACTAATCCTAAAATAGTTACAAACATTTGGAGCACTTCTCAATGAGAAGTCTTCGAAGCATGGAGATAAATTGACTCTAGGGTGATTCCTTAAACACCCATTCCCCGAACTCATGAGCCTGCTGAGTGCATACAACTGTTGAATGTTTAGTCCGTGTGCTTGACCTGGGAAAATGGAAATTTTATTGCAGATGGACAGGATGGCTTTAGTTGGGGTAAGGCTGTCACTCTGGAATACATAGGAGGCTTAATCCCTCTAACCCAGGAAATATTCTTAAGATGCAAGTGTTCCTGCAGCTAATTGCTTCTGACGTTTTAGCTCAGTATAAACGACTTAGAAAGAGTGTTTTCTACCTACAATCTCACATTAACTGTGTTCATTATGGTAGGCATATGTTAAACTTCTTAGCAAACATAATTTTATTAGGCAAATTAAAAACTTTATAGATATAATGTATTGTGTTCACAGGAAGCTATGCACATGTACCTTTGGAGTCTTTTATTTTTATTAAATTGATTTCTGACCTTGAGAATGTGGTTTTGACTGAAGGAAAGAAAGAATCCAGTAAGCTCTCAGTGCTTACTCCCAAATCAAGACTTGAAAATGTCAAAGTACCATGACATCTCTGTTTTGAGAAGACAAATAGTTGTAAAGAAGCAGGAAATACACAGGATACCTATTTGGGCCCTGTCATGTCTGTAACCTGAAATATAATGTGAACCTGACATTCTGCTCTTTAGGAGTGTGATCTATGTGTCAGTTCCAAAGGAGCTGTTCATGTTTAATTGCATTCTGGGACCACATGTGTATCCCTGCTTGTTTACTAGGTTTCTCTCCCCACCTCCTTGAATTCTGTTACCAGTCTTCCGTGCAGCCCTTTAATCACCACAGGGTTCAGTGCTGTTTCTTCCTGCAGAGAACATAAAACAGTTTGTATGCCTCCCACAATCCTTTACAAGATCTCACTCCTACATGCCTGCAGGTTACACCCTTCTGCTGCTCTCAGGGAAGATAGAAGATGTCAAAGAAGATAAGACGAGGTGACCCTGAAAGGTAACGAGAATACACTTGGTATCATGGCTACATGTCTCTCTGGGCTCTGGGGATGGATGCAAATAAGGAAAGAGAGAATTATGCTTCTTGTTGTGACTTCTATTCACTCTGTTTGAGAATCATAAGATTTATATGTGTGCTTTGATGGTACAGCATAAAGGACAGAAAATAAGGGCCAACTAGGTTGGATCTGTGATTCAAATCTCAGCTTTGCTGCACTTGATCTCTATGGCGTTGTGTAAGTAAGCTGAATTCTCTAGGCTAGATTTTTTTCTCCCTTAACTGTAAAATGTCAGTAAAAGTTCCTAACATATAAAGTTATCCTCTAAATGAAACAACATAAATAATTTCAATTGCATGATTCATAGTTAGAATTCAATAAATGTTAGCAAGAGCTATTGTTATTATTTTTCCAAAATTAGTCCAGTAATCCGTTTGCACATACAACACTTTTGCAACCCTGAGGCCAAGAGTACCCTCAGTTACCTTTTGAGATGACTCATTTCATTGGCTGATGTCCAGAACCCAGTACTAAACCTCCTCCATGCATGTCAATGATTGAATTCCTTCCTGTGCAAAAATGCTGGCCACTGAATTTAAAAGTCGTTTTAATAAGAGAGAAAAAAACCAACCACAGATAAAAAGAAATGGCTCAGAACTGAGGTTCTCCTTTAAGATTTGTTTTGATATTTGGGGTTTCAAAGTATCCAGATGCTTTTAAATACCCAACATGCCCACTCCTCACAGTTCATGTCAGGCAAGAGATGGGGTGGGGGAAGAAAGAAGAGGGAGAGTGTCTGTCCTAAATATTTGGTACCCACAACAGAGAGAAGGGGGAGGGGGAGGGGAGGGAGAGGGAAGGGATGGGGAGTAGGGAGGGGAGGGGAAGGGAGGGAAAGGGAGAGGGAGAGGGGAGGGAGAGTGAGAGAAATATGTGGTACCAATACAATAACAGATATTGAAGAGCTACCTCATCTAAACTCCCTCTCACATACTCTCTGCATCTTTTGTCTATTTCTACTTCCTGATATTCTGTTTTCTGAAACTTGAGTTCTTTTCTACCACTCCATGGAAACAGAACTCACAAACCTTATCAACGGCATTAACTCTTCCTACTTGAGTTTTGATTGGAGTTGACGTCAAGGCACACCTGACACTGTTATACTTATAGCTCCTCTTGGAATGAACACCAGATCCTTTTCTGCTTATCTTTTACATATGCTATTCATTATTCCATGATATATTATATATTAAATATGTAATATATGTTTATTAATAATTGTATAATGTATTAATAACTATATGATTAATATGTTTATATAATATGTTCCTTAACTAAAGGATCTACACAAACTTTCTCTTAAGCTATCTACTTAAGCATTACATTTTCTTCCTGAGAGGTTTTAATCATACTCAGGGAGTACAACTTTTATATTTTTTAGAAGACTCACAAATGCTTCTCTCTCTCTCTCTCTCTCTCTCTCTCTCTCTCTCTCTCTCTCTCTCTCTCATTCTCACTCTTGGTTTCTAATTGTGAGCCATGGCATTCCACAGTTGTGGGTAGTTTATATTCACATTTAAAACACCAACCCCATAACTGTTCTCCCCACCGTACACCAAACTTCTCCATGCCCTGACTTTTATCTTCTGTTTACACCATCCCCCAAGGAGCAAACTCACATGGTATTTAATCAAAAAAGCTAAGTACAACTCTCAAATGTTACTAGGTATTTCTTTGGGAATGTTCTGAAACCTCCTACAATATTCAATTCATCATCTAAAGATAAAATGGTAATAAGGATTTCCCCCAATGGCTGATGGCTTTCATGTAAGAATTCTTTGGAGCATTTATGCTAAACAAGAATACTGGCATTCTTGGCATTGTGGTTTGTTTTCTAGTTTTAGATTTTCTTCGTTTACATCTTACACTGAGAAAGGTATGTGTGACTTATTCTGCCCAATTTTATCCTTATTTCAAGACCTTCACATTTTTAGGTTGGGTCTGACAGTACCTCTCACTTCCCCAACCCTGCTCTTTCTCTACTGTCTCCATTTGCCATTGACATAAAGTGGTTTAATCATTAAGATCCAGTAACACTTTAGTAAAAGATCCTGCAGCCAAAATCAGATGTCCCTCCAATCCTAACCCTAAGCAGCAACTCCGTCCCTAACTATTTTAAAGATACCTTTCTTTTGAATCTATAACTTTATTGCATCTGTCCCCCTGTCTAGATAACTCTTCTTTGTATTCAAAGTTCATCTTCAAGGTAGACCCCACCTTCCAGAATGTTCTCGTGGCTTCCTTTATATTAGGACTGACCAATTCGTTTTCTCTTCCATAGCCACTGATTTTTATTTCTCCTATATCATACCTTCTTATATCAATTCGATGGTTCATTTGTGCAAGAAATCCTTTCACAGAGGATCTACCAGTTCAGGTAGCAGGAACTGCTCAAGGGACAGGGGAACTGCTCGAGTGACACAAAGCTGAGCAAGCTATGTCCAGCCAACATCCGTATGCTATCTGAGTTCTGGAAGGCACTTGAAGTGTTTGTATCTGTTTCTTTCCCTACAGTCCAACTTGCACATCGCACAGAATAGTGATCAAATGCTCATTGATCAAACTAGGCCAGCATTTACAAGTCCCGTGGAGTCAGTCTCTAGGAAGGAAGTGCCAGGTCAAAGAGTCTTTGCTCAGCAGGCTAGCTAGCCTAATCAAATTCTCTCTGAACAGCCAAAGTATAAAGTGGATTTCCTTTTCTTGGGGACTTCTAACCTCCTCCTTTATCCTTTGAAATCTATTTTCATCATGTACACCTACAAGAAAAATTAAGAATAGGAAGGTGAGCTACAATCAGGCATCTCTGTGAGCTACTTTGCTTGAGTCCAGGACATTTCAAGGTGCGCCGATAGTCTTCGGGGAGTACCCACTGACGAGGCTTAGAGGCAAGCTGTAAACGTTTTGAACTCTCAAAGGTAGGGAACAGACCCCAGTCCTCAGGCCTGGGTGAAGTCAGCTCTGACCTTGAAATCTGGAGGCCTGGAGTCTTATCTTAAACTCTATTAAATCTTTTGAAGGAAGGCGAGAAAGGGAAATTGTGTAGCAGTCCTAGTAAAATCAGAGCATGAAGGGAGGGTGGAGGGGGAAAGCAGCCGGTGCCTTGGATCCTTGCTGTAACTCAGCAAAGCCCAACAAGGAAGCAGGCTTAGTGGCATTTGTGTTTCACAGCCTGTAAATCATGTTTGCACTCACTAGGTCAAGCCGGCTCTCCGTTTCTTTTCATCTCATGTTGCAACGTGAAATTTAAACATTTGCCATGCAAATGTTGCAAGTCAGGTTTTTTTTTTAAGCATATATGCATAAGTAAATGTTCTATAGGGTTATTTTTTTATTAAAGCATCCCATATAGATATCTTAAAAGATTTTTTCCAGTTTCTGAGCCTCTCAAATATATAAGTGCATATATTACAGTAATGTGAAACCATGTTCCTTTTAAGGGGAAAACAATCAAAGGCTATTAAAAAATAATGGCAGCTTTCTATTCCCTCCAAGTAAGCACTTACTTGTTCTTAAAGATAGAAGAAATTGTTTCAACAACTTCATTGTTTTGGTCTATGTTATTCTATGAATTCACTGTACATTTTTAAATAATAACTATATGATATAAAAGAAGGTGTTTGTTTAAAAGTCATTAATAGCCAAGAAATAACTATGAAATGATGGTCCCCAGAGGAAATGGTAAAGCTAATATTGAGCCACACAACACATCCATGGGAAAATACTAACAGTAGGAAGTGTTTGACTTGGCCAAATAGGATGGAGTAGGTATCACTATTTCAACAAAACATTTGAATAGAAGGGGAAATTAGATTCTTTTGTGATATAGTGTGGTTAATACCTGCCATTTCAATAAGAACCCTAAACAGTAAAATTTCAAATTTTCTGTCATATTCCATCTATGTATCTATGTATCTATGTATGTGTGTATCTATCTATCTATCTCTATCTGTGTGTGCATGTGTATTTATTCTTCTGAGTATGTATATACAGTTGCTTGTCCAGGCCAGAGGTCGATGTGGGGTCTCTTTCTCTGCACTCTATGTTTGGGGTAGTCTCTTTCACTGAACATGAAGTTCATCAAGTCAATGAAACTAGCTCACCGGGGAGTTCAAAGACTCACTTGTTTAGTGACCCCCACCCTTCCCACAGTCCTATAGTTATATATTTGCATTCCCTAGGGAATACAAACTCAGGTCCTCATGTTTGTAAAGCAAGCGCTCATATCTCCCAGCGCATCTCCTACGCCTTGGATTTAAATTAATTTGATGACTTTGTGAAAATGCCATCCCTTAAACTCAACGTTTCATCTTGGAGAAATGAAGAAAGGAATAAAGTGAGAGAAGGGGAAGAAGAGGGTAGAAGAAAAAGAAAAGATGAATGCCATTAAGAAATTTAAGAGTGGGGGCTGGGGATTTGGCTCAGTGGTAGAGCGCTTACCTAGGAAGCGCAAGGCCCTGGGTTCGGTCCCCAGCCCCGAAAAAAAGAACCAAAAAAAAAAAAAAAAGAAATTTAAGAGTGATAAAAAGATTGACATAAATGTTGCATTGACTCCTTGGTAAAGTTCTATGGTGTGGCTTGAAAACGAAGGAGTTTTTGAACTAACTGATACAGACTCTAGTAAATGATGTCTGGTTCCCAAATGGCTAGGTCTGTTACTAAAATTAATTTCTCACTGCATTTGCATAAGAGTGACAGTAATTAACATTTCTTGAGCACTTAGCATATGCCATCACTTAGTTCTTTATGTTCATTATCGTCTTTAAATCTTAGTACTGCTCCATGCAGCAGCTAACATCCCCACCCCATATCACAGACAGACAGAGGGGAAAGAATTTTTCAGCGCACATTTGTGTCCTTCAGTTAGGAGTTGAGTCCCTGTGTTTAATCCTGGGAGTCTCCATCTAAAACCCTATGTCCACGTTCTTAAACTTGACTTTTATACACGGAGAAGTGTGCCTTCTTTTCGGAATTTGCTAAAATTGTTCCCTATATTTTCATCTGAGAAGGCCAAGGTTGTTCTTCTCACAACCATTTAAGGATGCTTGCCATTATCCCCCGTCACTCTGCCTCCCCTCTCCTGCTCTTCCTCTGCAATCCTTTACGTTACAATTGCCGTCAACTCTTTGTGTAATATGGGACCAAAGCTTTGTGCTCAGGAAGATGAAATATTTTTAGTGATTTCTTCCCCCATCTCTTCTACTCCCACCAACCATGTCTCCGAAGTCAGGGTGCTCACCCCCTCCATCTCTTCCACCATCACTATGTCCCTAAAGTTGGGGCGCTCACTTAGTGCTCTCACATTTTCTAATATTAAATCATTTACTCCAAGAGAGGAACATATTGGTGTTCCCAAGGGAGATTATTTGTCCAAAATATCTGGAACCTTCTTAGTCTAAACATAAAGACCTTGGCTTCTGGGACCAGCTGGGGTGGGTATAAAGTGTCAAGCAGATCCATCAGTGCTTTTAACAGTTTTGCAGGGCAAAGAAGCCCTGTACCCCTTGTTCCATGTGCACTCTTAATGCTAGGAACATGTTGCAGGCTTTCGGGAAGACCCTCTGAGGAAAATGAAATGCTGCCTGAGACAGCCTGCGTTTAATGATAGACTAGGCACTCAGCACATTGTAGTTGCTCAATAAAGCTTCGTTGAAAGGAATTATGCTTTACCAGTGGCTTAGTGCCAAGGAAAACATCTGTGAGGATGGGGCACGCTCAAGTTCAGGTGCTCCCTGTGTGGCTTATTTGGGCCAGGTGTTGAGTAAAGGGACCTTGAACCTCAGTACTACAGAGAAGTGCAGAAAGATTTTTAAAGTTAAATCAAGCACAGTTATGTCTTCCACTTTTTCTTTAAATCACATGGCTAGTTTTCCATCACCCCGTGAAGAAGGCCCCAAAGACAGTCGTCATTTAGCAGTTTAGATCCACAAGACTCAGGACAGTAATGGTGACAAGTTACATCTGCAAGATCCACCCATTGGAGCGGGACAGAAATGGCTAGAGTTAGAGGAGGCTGAGCTGCAAGACGCTGGTTAGGCTGCGATTCAAACATAAACTCTCCTAAAACTAGACAGCATTGTTCTTGTGCCAGATCTATTTACGCCACCTCCACAGAGATCTGCTTCCCACAAGACTTAATCACTCACTGGAGTACCACGCACATTCAAAAGTCATGTGTGTGGCATTCATTAGGAGAGAAAAACAACAGAAAATAGCTCAGCAGTATATCTGCTTCCCCCCAGGAAGGGCGGAATGACTCCCACAGACGGCAAAGCCTTAGGGTAGAGATGATGGAAGTGAGTGAGAGCAAGCGGTGGCCCTGCCAGAGTCTCTCAGTAGGTGGGGTGTGGACTTGCACAAGCTCCTTGCCTCACCTCCTCAACCTCATTACTCACAATGCTCCACAATGACGATCCTCCTCCTCCTCCTCCTCCTCCTCCTCCTCCTCCTCCTCCTCCTCCTCCTCCTCCTCCCCTCCTCCTCCCTTCCTCCTCCTCCTCTCTTAGTTCCCTGGGACCAGTTGGCTCATTGTGCTGTGTGGGGATGCTCATAAGCTTTTGGGGAAAAGAGTGTCCCTGAATATTAGATACATTTCTGGTAGAATGGCATCTTCCTAATCCCTCCAGCACAAAATAAGCATAATTCTGTGTATTCTAGCTTGTCTGTTCACTGCTACGTGGTGGCTCGATTTCTTTAAGAACACTGACTTTTTAGTACTATACTGGGACAAACAGGGGCCTTTCAGGGGCTCCCTGAAGGTTCCGGATTTTCTGCAGTTCAGCAAAATAATGATGATAATAATAATCTCAGGCCCTAACACACATGAACTGAACTCCTGAGGAGAAGACAAACTATAATTATGGGAAGTCAGCTGTGTCTGAAAACAGGAAACATTGAAAATGAAGTAGAGCATATTTGGAAACCATCCACCCTGTTTTAGATGTATATAGAAAATCAGATTTCAGTCTTACGTTGTCTCTCATGAGTTAACTCTTCTCAGTACAAGTCTTTCCTTGCATAGGCCTCCTAAGACAGATTTCCTCTCACTATCAGAGCAGACTCAGCATCTGAAAGATGGATGGACCCCAGAATCTAGGAACTAAAATAGTGACGTCATCTGAAATGTCCACATGCACAGTCATTAATGTTGTTGACTCCCCTTCATGTAATGGTTATGACACTCTTTCTAAGGATGGGATCCTCCTCCCTTTGTTTTTGCAAGAACCATGCACTGAAATAGTTTGATCGCAGGCTCTACATAGCTAGGCTCAGGGTGGGCAAGCCGAATAGCATAGGCTAGCCAAAGACAGCTAAGGGCAATGGCACGGTCTCACAGTAAAGCGCTCTGTCAGGTCATTTTCCAACATTGTCCCAAGGATAAGTGTCAGGAAGTATCGTTTCTCTGATGATCAAATTGGCCATGTGTTACTGTGGCTGCTGGTAACAAGCAAGGACTCACATTCAGCTACGTGATTAGAAAGGACCAGAGAATAATAATGAGGCTTATCTGGATACAAATCATATGGATCTGATTCGATTTCTTTCAGCAGAAAACTTACATTGAGAAGTTGGTAATGTGAGGTGCACGTGAATACTTTTATTTAGACACAGATCTTATTCCCACTGAAAAGAACTCACCGTAAATACATTTAGTGAAGGACTGAAAGTCACACACTTAAAAAGGGTAGTAACAATTGTGCTATGTCGGTTCAAAGGAGCCGACGATCACTGAGGACAGGAAGGAGTATGGTGAGGCTTTTGAGCCAGAACACAGGAAATGGGGTTCATTTAGACCGTTCTGAACAGGGGGCGTATCTGAATATGTTAAGAGCTATTGAATAAAACAAATCATACTAATATAGGTACAAACGTGAGAATGTTGCCTGGACTTTAAAGTACTTGCTGGACTAAAGGTGGGGTTATAGATGCTTACGTGTATGGGGGTGGGTGGGAGTAATACAGATAATCAGGGTTTCCTTAGATAAAAATCAAAGTTGTTCTGAGACCTTTTGGGGGGTTATTATCAGAGACTGTGGATTTATCAAGCAGAGGCTGCCTTCAGGATTAAAGTGACAGCTGTGTGCACTTACAGCCCATTCATGAAGAGACCTTATAGAGCCATGACTTCTGCAGTTTTAATTGGGACTTTAAACAGGACAGCCGTTTGCATCACGGTCCTAGGCAATGGGAAAAGGACAATGACAATAAGAATTATAGGCATAGCATCTCTCAAATCTAGTAGCGCCAGTAACAGAGTTGGTGACTAAAGTAACAGAAAGAAAGCTTCGCGAGGGGAAATGAATGCGCTCAGCTCCAGGTAATGCCTTAGCGATCACAGCTCAGATAATAAAACTCCAACAGGAGTTAGAAATCCAATCTTGCAACCCAGGAGAGAGACCAAGATGGCAAATATAGATTTGAGAGTCAGGCGCTGCCCAGATGCAATCACTGAGCTGACAGATTACATCAGAGTGTGAGGGGAGTGATCGCTGAGGGAATGAGGAGACGCAAAGCCCCGGATGCTTTCCTTTTGGGGGACAGAAATGCTGGACTTCTAAAGTAGTCACTGTTTTACCAGGCCTGCTTTTGTGGCCATGTGTGGAAGCTTCTAAAATATCTCACAGCTGTGGTAACATCCTCAGTGTCATCAATAGGTTGCCTAGCGGGAGTTAACACATTTCCTTAGGCCTGAGTTTCTAAGACATCCCAAATAGGTTGTGTCTGATGGTAGTGGAGTAAAGGAAGGTAGTGTGGTTATAGGTGCTGTTGTGTATGTGGGGCCAATATAGATAATCGGGTTTTCCTTAGGTAAAAATATCTAGGTAGAGATACGTGTGTGTGTGTGTGTGTGTGTGTGTGTGTGTGTGAGAGAGAGAGAGAGAGAGAGAGAGAGAGAGAGAGAATGAGAGAGAGAGAGAGAATGAGAGAGAGAGAGAGAGAGAGAGAGAGAGAGAGAGAGAGAGAGAGATCCTTCACACCCTGTTAAAGATGTCAGTAGCTTGGCGTTAGCATTTCCCAGCACTGCAGCTCTCTGATGTGGCTACTGTCTTCAGTTACTTGACAGGTGAGTGCAGGGAGCTCTGGTCACTTCCGTGTTTCGGCACTTGAAAACTGTTAATTCACAGAAAAAGACTGCAGTTGTGAATGCTAAAACTGAGATCTTCACAATAAGATTTAGGTTTTGGGGCTTTCCTGGGTGATGAATGGACCATGGTGCTCAGATATCTTGCTATATTTATTTATTCCTTTATACACGGCTCAGTTTAATTATTAAATTAACATGTAATGAAACTGAAGGGTATTTTTTTGCAGTTCTGTTGATTTTTGACACGTGTATAAGTATGCGTATAAGTATAATACAGATTATTCACCACAAACTGGACACAAAATAATTGTGTCATTCCAAGGCTCTCCAGGTATCCTTCATCTGTAGGTCAACCGCATCCCTACTGTACAAACCCCTTGCAGATGCAGTTGAGACACGTCTGTCCTCTATTGGCTTGCCAGCTCTTATCTGGAGTGGCTCATCTAAATGGAAGGTAAATACAATCTTTCAGCGTGGCCTCTGCTGGTTGAATCTTTCTCAGAAGGGAAAATGAGATAGATGGGGGGAGGGAACTGGATAGGAGAGGGATGGGAAAGGAGGCAAGCAAGGCAGTGAGGGAAGAGATCTGGTGTAGGGAGAGCAGGGGAGAGAGAAGAAATTGGTGCAGGGAGGGACACCTCTAGGATATGCCAGAGACCTGGGACTGGGGGAGGCCCCAGGGTGGCTATCGGGGTGACTCTAATGGAAACTCCTAGCAGTGGGGGATATGGATCCTGAAGTGGCCACTTCCTATAGCCAGGCAGGATAAGGAGAGCAGCCCAGACTAAAAAACCTTCAACCTAATATGTGTCCTGCCTACAAACTTCAGGGACAAAGGTAGAGCAGAAATGGAGGAAATAGCCAGCCAATGACTTGCCCAAACTGAGACCCATCCCATCGGCAAGAAACAGTTCCTGACAACATTAATGATACTCTGATATGCTTGCAGACATGATTCCACCATTACTGTCTTCTGAGAGGCTCTACCCAACAGTTGACAGAAAGAGATACAGAGACCCACAGCCAAACAAGGGGGAATGAGGGTCTTGAGGAAGACTAGGAAGGAAGGATTAGGGGACCTGCAGAGGATAGGGACTCTTCAAGAAGACCAACAGAGTCAAGTAACCTGGACCCTTGGGGCCTCCCAGAGACTGAACCACCAACCAAAGAGTAAGCGTAGATTGGACCAAGGCCACTCACATATATGTAGCAGATGTCGAGCTTGGTCTTTATGCGGAAGTGTAATGGGGGCTGTCTCTTAATCTGTTGCCTACCTGTGGATCTCATTCACTTAACTGGGCTTCCTGGTCTGGCCTAGTCCTGCAGTGACTGATGGGGACAGGATGTAGGGGTCATGGGGAGTATAGGTAGGGTGACACCCAGGAAAGAGGGAAAAGGGGGGAAAGAGCTGTGAGAGGTGGGGCAGGTATTAGGATATAAAGAGAATAAATAAAGTAGTAAAAAAGAGTGACCTCTGTGTCAGCATGAGGACTTTGAGAGCCATTCAAGTTTATGTTCATATCTCTACATTGTTACATAGTTTCCAATGTATTGATTTAATACAGTAAATTTGTGTGTCCAGTACTTGATGGACATTTGTTTCCCCTACCCAAATTTTATTAATTATGGATAGAGGTACTATAAGCCATTCCTGAGTGAATCTTAGATGGAATTAAGTTTTTACCTTCCTAATGTGAATACCCAGGAGTACAATTGCTGGATCTTGCAATAAATGTACTTATGTTATTTTTAAAGTATTTAAGTTAAGTCTAACCTGTTCAAACACCTATGCAAGCCATCTTGGTGATCTATGAAGAAATGCTTTAGAAACTATGCCATTGATAAAGGAAAGATTGGGCCTTCCAGGGCTAGAGAGATGAATCAGCAGTTACGAACACTTACTGTTCTTCCAAAGGATACACGTTCAATCCTCAGCACCCATGTCTGGTGGCTCACAGCCACCTGTAACTCCATCTCCAGGAGATCCCATACCTCTGGCCTCCATGGACACTCACACAATCCACACTACACACACACACACACACACACACACACACACACACACACACACACAATTAAAACTTAAATGTAAAAGAAAGTAATTAAAAGGATCTATTAATGGAAGACTGTGACAGACCAGAAGTCTAGAGAAGTATCAATTCCAGAAGAACGCTGAAACTGGGCTGACCACTCTTTACAATCTACATGGAAGGCGACAGATGCCTCACCCCTCTATAACCTGTCAAACTGAGTTTTCACACTGACAAATTCAAACCAAGTCCCTTGACTCTTCCACCACAGTAAAGGACTCATATGGAAAACGAAGTGAAACTCTTCCCTCAGGGCAAGAGTTTCCTTACTGTGAGGAAAGCTAACTTAACCAGTTCATGTTTTCAAGATGGAAAATATATGATGTCCAAGTTTAGACTTTTTGGATTTTCCCAACTGCCTCCCCAAGTGTGTTTGGCAGAACCTTTCCTATTTTGGCATCCTGAAGTTATAAACACAAATGTAAAGCCTACCATAAATATTTGAAATGGAAAAGCAGGTCAAAGAGCTATGATGAGTTGTTTCCATGCTGGGCATTTGGAGGTCATGAGACATAAGACGAATGTTTAATGCTAACCAAATACCCTACTGTGTAAATAGCTATGCATTAGGCTATAGTAAACACCATGAGCTATAATAGCTTATGAAATGTGTGTGATTTAGAGCCATGTTCATTCGACATACAGAGACTAATTATCATATATATTTCCCATTAGTTGAACTCTTCATGAAGGGCTTTAGTTTAAGGTCTATGGATTTGGAAGGATAATAAAACACACACACACACACACACACACACACACACACACACACACACATACACACAATACAGTAGAACTTCAGAGTAAGAGCACATGATGTTTTGCACGTTTCATAACACGTATGCATTTTTTACTTACTTAATAACTAAAAGTAAATAGTACTATTTTAAAGAGGAACACATTTTTTACAATTTAGAAATAAAACCAAAAGTGATTTGTTTAAAAGAAAAATTAGAGAAACAACACTCTCCCTGAAGGATAAAGGCATCCACGTGACTCACAACCTAAAACCACACCCTAGAGTTAGCTCCCTGGCAACTTTCTGACCTCTCTAAAGAATCTGCACTTTTCCCCAGGATTTTTGCTATTCATGAGCAGTGCATCAGCCTAATGTTTGACACAAACATTATTGGAAATGAGACTCATGCCATGAGGAAAGCCTGAGTTTTCTCTTATCCACTCTCTAAATTCTAGCATCTTATTCAGGTCCCAGGTAACTCTGCCACTGAGGATTATGACTTGAAGTGTCCTGATGATTGATGACCTGTTTTTCCTGGTGACCCTTGTCTGCAGCTCACCTGGGCACAGAGAATGTGGCAGGATGCCTTTGCTAGAGAGTTTCACAACATACCAGGTGATGATGATACCTAAGAAGAAACTCTTAAATAGAAAAGAAGTCATTGAAGTCAACAGGTAGCACAGGGGCTGAAGACAAGACACTAGTCCTGTGTGCTAGGTACATATACTGGCTCTGGACTTCATAGGATTTTCACTTCATATTATTTTTCCCTATAGAAAGTGCTACATAAATACACAGTAAGAAGACCAGAAGCTAGTTGTTCTCACTTGGGGAGTTGTGTCTGAAGACCAATAGACCTTGCCTAGAATGGAATCAAGATGAAGCATTACACCAGCAAAGATCAGGAAGAATGATTGATGTACATGAGGGGCTCAGAGCAAAAATTAAAATCAGATGTCAGAACAAGCATTCAGAAAGTAGCAAATATTAGCATTAATACTGATGGTGGTAATGATAATAGACTATATGTGATTCTTTTTCCCACCTGGCCCTAATTACATAAATCATCTTCAAGCCATATGTTCTTGGAATGGATGCCTGGTTTCAATTCACAGATTAACTGTGGGGAAAGGTTTGTTAACACGGTTAGAACAAAGCACTCTGCATGGGCTAGAAGCTGTAGAAGGAGGACATTTTTAACAAATGACCCTCTTCCCTTCCAGCTCCAGGGGCTCAGTGGTAAGCATAGATGCTTATTGTTTAAGGTTCAGATTCTCTTGCTCCAACGAACACAACAATCAAAAACGACTTAAGGGAGGAAAGGGTTTGTTTCATTCTACAGGTTACAGTCTGTCACCAGGAGAAGCCACTGAAGGACTGTGAGGCTGAGAATATGAAGGATTGCTGCTTGCTGGCTTTCTCCTTGCTCACTTCTGTTTCTTATAGAGCCCTTGCCCCACCTGCACTAGAGATGGCAATACCCATAGTGCTTCAGCCCCCTGTACATCAATGAGCAACGAAGCAAGTGCTTCATAGATACGGCCACAAACAATTCTTATCCCAGCAGTCCTGGTAGGATCTCCTCTTGCCAGGACCCTGGGTTCCCAAATTGACATCTATAGCTAACTATGACATGTGCCTATGGTATCTATTGGCCAGGAGCGCCTTGCTCTTTTCGAGGGTTTTATTTGTCAATGGGAAGGAATTTTACTGGCTTTAAGAGATATATCACCTTATATAAGGAGGAAAACTGAATGCCACACTCAGAATGTGTGCACATGTTCACATTCACACTGCTTATTCCACAGACATAAAGCATCATGGGTAGGCTAAGAACAGATGTATATACAACCAATTTTATGAATGCTGGTCCTCAATAAATGAGTATGTTGTTCAACTGTGGAACTGAGCAGAAGAAGAAAAGAATATTTGTATTTATTCTCCTGATCATTTTCATCGAACCCTCCTCCGTAAAGGAAGAGGGAGCTAATAACAATCATCATATAACATTTTTGGAAAAAACAATGCTGATCAAATTGAAGACCCTTCAGACAATAAAACATCAACAGCCTCGAGCCCCAAGATATTGTTTTGAGAGTATTTCCTCATCATTGCCTGGGTGAGCAGTTTTCAACCTGTTAGGGAGTTGCAACCTCCTTTGGGAGTCAAATAGCCCTTTCTCAGAGGTCACCTAATAACTTAAGAAAAAATGGATATTTATCTCACAATAACAGTAGCAAATTACAGTTATAAAGTTGCAACAAAAATAATTTTATGGTTAGGGATTGCAATGACATGAGGAATTCTATTAAATGGTCACAGCATTAGGAAGATTGAGAACCACTAGCCTCGGTGAATTATGATTTTATTATAACAACTACTACCATACATTGTACTTTGCCACAGGATAGCAATACTTTCCTATGCTTTCTTTCTTTCATGTTCAGATGTATACTTTTGAGCATAATCAATAGATAATGTAAACGATTTCCCCACTACTTGAGCGAGAGTCAACGGTACTTGTGTACATGTGGAGAATAAAATACACAGCTATAAAACAACCATAGCTATCTGCAGCAAAGGCCATTTGGAATGGTAGAAGTCTTTGCTGGTATCAGTGTTATCAATAGAGTTAACTCTCTGATCCAGGTTTTTGAAATTGATATTACTATTTTGTACAAATATGATATTCTGGTTGCAATTCTATGAAGATATGAGCTTAATAATGTTAGATATGTCTAAAAGGATTCAGTAATTAATCAGAACCATCCCAGTGTCTAAGAAAAATCACACCTCAACGTGTTTGCGATTTGCCCATCTCTAATATCCTCTGTGCCTCATTGTGAGACTCCGTTGAGTGCTTGGAGGAATGTCTCAACAGTCAGTTGGCCTTTGTACTTGACTCTTTGGCTCAACTATGGCTGGGTTGATGACAGCTGCTCTTGCAATTAGCCCTTCCACTGACCCCATGGTCAACCACAACAGCCTTGGAGAGTTTAAGAAGGGAAACTGGCTTTTAAGGTATCTGGGCAAAACCTGATTGTGTGCAAATAAATAGGAGAACTGTTTTTCTGTGCTTTAGTCTTTTTTTTCCTCTCTTGCTTACAGATTCTCCCCCATCCACATGTGACAGGCACATCTGGTTACCTACTCTAGTGAGTGAAGGAATGGATCCAGCAGGAAGAGGAAGCCATATAATACTCCCCAGGAATGCTTAAAAGAGATTTGCTCTGCCTTTCATGGAAAATAGGAGTCTTGGGGGAGCATCCTGAGCAAATTAAGAAGGATAATTTGCTTGCTTGAGTTGACTCTTTTAGTTCAGAAGGTAGAAATATGTAGAGTGAGGATAACAAGATGGGTCAAGAGTTGAAAAAGACAATACAAGAAGCAATTGAAATCCTTAACAGATTGTAACGGTAGGTCCATAATGAACTACACTTCTTTCTCTGCTCACCCTCTATCTAGCCTTATCTCATGCAGCAGATGGAGGCCATGAACAGCCATGCAAGACCACAACTCCTGGGTCCAGGAGCAGACAGGGGTTTAGAATCTGGTTTATAGTCAGAGGGGATAGGCTGAATGACTCTGTGCAAATGAACTTAGCACCCTGCTTTTGGTACAGTCTTCTCATTTCAGCCAGGAAGAGTTGACTAAACTCTGTGAAAATGAGAGTTGAATTAGAGAGCAGTTGCTCAGTGATTCACATGATGTTCAAAGACCTGGCATATACGAAACCTAAGTCATCAAATGCTGTCTGAGTGCCAAGAAAAAAAGTGCGCTTTATACCTGTTTAAGTGATGTTGGCACATGAGCAAATCTACCCATAAGGCCAAGGAAAAGAGGAATGACAGAGTTAAATTATATCCTCTCAGGGATCAGGAAAGTATGCTCGTATACCTCCCCAAAGGCCTACAAAAACATTTAGAAGAGTTGTTCACCCTGTTCCTGGTCAGACTCGCAGACTTTTCCATCAGGAAGAAAACTACTCTTCTAACTTCCTTGATTATATTTGCTGAAAAATAACAATCTGAACTAAAGTACTTTCTAGAAAAAGACAACACTGTAACTAAATGTGCTGGCTAGTTTTAAGTCAACTTGACACAAGCTAAAGTCATCTGAGACAGAGGAACCTCAATTGAGAAAATCCTTCCCCAAGATTAGGCTGTGGAGCATTCTTGTAATTAATGATCAATGGGGGCAGGCCCAGCCATTGTGGGTGGGGCTAACCTGGGCAGATGGGGATCCTGGGTTCTATAAGAAAGCAGGCTGGGCAAGCTGTAAAGAGCAAGCCAGTAAAGGGTACTCCTCTATGGCCTCTGCATCAGCTCCTGCCTCCAGGTTCCTATCCTGTTTGAGCTGTCCCAACTTTCTTCAGTGTTGAATGAGAGTGTATCAGTTTAAGCCAAGTAAATTCTTTCCACCCCAACTCACTTTTGCTCATGGCATTTCATCACATCAATAGTAACCCTAACTAGAACAGTAAACAACTGAACAACCACATCAACTTGAAAACCGAGGGAGGGTTTATGTAACACTGGAGAGGTCACCCAATAACCTGCTATAATGATTAAGGCAAGAGCATTCTTTGGAGTTATAACTTATCTACTTTGACCCATTATGGCTATTCCTTATGTGTGACAATATAGAAGACTTTTCATACTCATTTTTGAGCTTGTTTTGTTTCTAAGACACATAGAATAATATGTGACATAAATAGTATGTCTTTATTTCACCAAGTTCTTACGGAAATATGACAGTGGGAACAATCACATTATACATATAAAATACTCCAGAAATGTTTGATAAATGAGTCAAGTAAAAGAGAAAAATATTTGCAGGACTATTTAAGTGTTGTACTTGATACTCAAAGGAAAATTCTAAAAGACACTTCTAGGAAGAGAAAATGCACGTCCTGCTTCATCCAGGGGCTTCATGAGGAAACCCCAGTATAGATGGCCAAAGTGCAAGTCATTAATGATAGCAGTCATTCCAGGAAATTTTGCAGACATTACCATTTAAAAACAGTTCCAGTCAAATTTAAATTTAAATTCTCCTGTGGAACATCATTTAGCAATAGGCTGAGAGGCCTTTAACCATGGGGGTCAGAGAGCATTCCAGCCGTCAGGAAGAATAGATAACTCTTTTATCTGGAGTCTTACAAGCACATGGCCAAGGAGTCAGCAGCTGCCTCTGTTTAAGCTGCATTAGAGCCATGCCTGAGAGATTTTGAATTAGGCTGAGGGAGCTGTTTTGGCTGTATTAGTGAGATTAAGCCAGTAAGTACATGGCTTATTGAAATTGGTGTCCTTAAATGATCTCCAGACTTTTGGACAGGTAATTTCTAAGAACCAAGAAATCAGACTTAATTCATGTTAATGGCATGGTTCTTTAATGAGAGTGTTCCTGTAAATCAATTAATTATTGATTTCTATAAGGCAGAGAGGGAGGTGTGCCACAGCCCTTCTCTGTAAGAGTGAGTTTTGCTCCATGACACCAAAGGACATATGTCAAGGTCTGGTAGATTTTGAATTGTCGTACCTCAAGAGGAAAAGAGGTATCTATCAGTTGAGTTCACAGTGATGATCAGCATCCGGTACTGCTTGAGACAGCCACCCGTCGACCCCCATAAAGCATTAATTGTCCCAGAACATCTGTAGGACCACTACTGATGAATGATACAGGATAAGGATAAGGTAATCACACAATTTGAAAAGCATCAACCTAAAGACACTTTAAGATTTTGATTTATGGTCATGAAAAATTTCGACATAGTACATTTCCCCTGGGCCTAAGTTACTCTCTAGCAATAAATTAGGTTTCTATGACACTGCATTAACTGCCTGAAGTCACCAGGGAACCGAACTAACGGATACAGCTCTGGTGCCTTAACCACAGCCTGAGGGTCTTTTAAAAGTTAGGGGAACTTTTGAAAGTTGCTAACTCACAAGTACGCATGAAAAAAACCAACACATGAAAAAGGACGTAAATGCACTGAAAGGGGAGCACATGAACAGGTTTATATGTTCAGGGAGAACGCAAGACACCGTGCTCAACTTGTAGGTCGTAACCCTTCTGTTTTTAGATGTTAACTAAGACCATCTAAAAAACACTGATATTTATGTTATGCTTCATAACAGTAGAAAATTGTGGTTATGAAATAGCAATGAAAATCACTTTATGTTTGGGCGTCACCATAACATAAGGTTGAGAAATAATGGTCTAAGATCTCTCTCTCTCTCTCTCTCTCTCTCTCTCTCTCTCTCTCTCTCTCTCTCTGTGTGTGTGATGAAGGATAGGGGTTCATGAATTAGCAGTAGGCAGTGATGGAACTTGATCTGGTCTTTAAAGAAAAATAAAACAGAAGATTAGTTAAGACAGTGGTTTTCAACCTTCCTAATGCTGCGACCTTTTAATACAGTTCCTCATGTTGTGGTGACCCCCAACCATAGAATTATTTTGTTGCTGCTTCATATCTGTAATTCTGTTACTGTTCTGAATCATAATTTAAATATCTGGTATGGGATCCCCAAAGGTGTCAGGACCCACAGATTGAGAACTACTCATATAAAGAGATCCTGAAGGCTAGTCATAACTTCGTAACTGAAAGATTCTTAAAGGCTATGGCGGGGTCATGCTACTTCCTGTGACAAAGCCTTGCTAGCTTTCACCTTCATGGTGACTAGAACCCCCAAAAAACAATGAAGTACTGTAACAGTCACCAGCAGGCCTGTGAGGGTCAGTTTACTGCCTGTACTTAGGACTAAATGACTAGGTCAAGCATTACTTTAAATGCTTCTGTTGAAACGTATTCTTTAGATGAGATTAATTTTAAATGAGCAGATTGAATAAAGCATATTGCTCTCCACAATAAAAGTAACTTCACCTAATGAATTGAAGCGCTTAGCGGGACAAGGCTCTATTCCCTGGAAAAGTAAAGAATTCTGTCAGGACTGTTTCCAGACTTAAGACCTGAGACTCAAGCTGTCCCTTCTCCCTATGCTCCTGGCTGTGAATTTGGATATTCTCTCTCTCTCTCTCTCTCTCTCTCTCTCTCTCTCTCTCTCTCTCTCTCTCTCTCTCTCTCTCTCTCTCCTGTCTCTCCCCTCCTCCCTCTCCCCTCCCCCTCCCTCTCCCTCCCTCCCTCTCCCTCTCCCTCTCCCCTCTCCTCTCTCTCTCCCTCTCCCTCTCTCTCCCTGCCTCTCTCTCTCTTCCTCTCCCCCTCTCTCTTTCACACATACACACATACACATACACACTAATAAATAAAATAAAAGTGAAAATTGCATTTAAAATAATGATAAGTCGGGGTTGGGGATTTAGCTCAGCGGTAGAGCGCTTGCCTAGGAAGCACAAGGCCCTGGGTTCAGTCCCCAGCTCCGAAAAAAAGAACAAAAAAAAAATGATAAGTCATAAATTCTTGTATAATTAATAAAATTTTGTTGTGAATATCAATATCAAAAGGAACATCACACTTAAACAGTTAAACATATATTAGGGGGTCTACTAGTAATCCAAGAATTCGCAATAAATTATATTTTTATTATTATTTTGTTTATGTAGATGGGCGTTTGGCTTGGACTCTGTACCACCTATGCTCCTGATACCCATGGAGGCCAGACAAGGGATTAGATGCCCTGGGACTAGAGTCCCATAGAGTTTTGAGATGCCATGTGGATGCTAGGAATCAAATCCAGATTCTCTGAAAGAACAGCCAATGCTTGTAACTGCCAAGCTATCCCTCCAGATTCTAATTTTATTGATTTTTTTAATAGTGGAAAGTATAAACATGAGATTTATTCATTATAGCCACATTAGGATGGGGGACAGAAAGCAATCTTAAAAGGACATTAAAGTTACAACCAAAGGCTAGCAATATATACCAAGCAATCCCAGTCAAGGTGTGGTTCTGTCCATTGAACCATCAAGTCTTCACTTCGGATTCATCTGATAAGGTGCCTGACTAGTTAGAAATGTGTGAAACCTCTTTCAGACAAGCTCACACACTGTCTGGCACCTTTTCTTCCTCCCGGCATGAGATTCTTGGGCCAACTCCCATTTCTTTTATGTTCAATGTTTGGGTAGTACAAAAGATGGAGAAACTAAGTGTCTCTTTAAAATATCTTCATTGTTTTCAGGATTATCACAATTCTCACCTTCTATTTCAACACCTCAATGATGAGGTAAAATACATCTAAAACAAATATAATAAATAGAATGCTGGTAGGAAAGAAGATTAGGACAAAGTTAGTGCCAGGTAGCCATGAATAAAAATCATTCTTCATAACCTCTTGGCCTTTAGGTACTTTGGTGAGGACTGACACAGCAACTTCCTCCTGTTAGGTTGAGAGAAGATGGCGTCATGCAGCCCAGGGTGGCCACAAAACTACAATGCACCTGGTCTAGTTTCCCAAATGATTGGATGACAGGGAAACTCTACCACTCTCAGTAATGACTTATTTCCATTCTGACAATTTCCTTTCATGTCTCTGAACAACATGCTCTAAAGACATTATTGATTACCCATCTTGTAGCTCATTTTTCATGGTTCCAGGATAACAGGAATAGACTCATCCATGTTGGAGTAGTGGGAGATGGTAAGCCACAGACGTAAGAAAATCAGTGATGATGTATCCCTTTGATGCAATTTAAGAAACTGAGTCATGGAAAACATGTCTCCTGGGTCACGCCTTGCCAGACCCCATCCTTCTTTCCCTTTGGATAATGTCCTCACACCAGAAGAATTCAGGTTTTTATTCCCAGTTTGCCTGGTCTTCTTCACCATTAACTTTATGTCAAGGGTCGGGTTTCTGGAGAGTCAAAAAAGGTGAAATTTCTGCCTCGCAAAGTAGAGGGGAAAAGCAGCTGGTGCTGGAAGTGGGAAGAGGGGGGATGTGTCTTTGGAGTGAAAGGACTTGGCAGTCGCTGGGAATTTCCATCTCTTTGTCCCTCTCAGGAGCATCTTACTGAGAGTGGCAGAAAACCACAAATGGTGGTTATCATCTTGGCATTGAACTTTGGGTCACAATCTGTGCTCTGGGTCAAGTCTGGCCAACTATCCTTAATAAAGCCAAAAATTAGAGCCAAATTAACAGTGGAAAGCAAAAAAAAATGAGTTTGGGCTTTGGGGAGAGAAATAGTGGATGATTCAGTGGATAAAGGTGCTTGTTTCCAAAGCTTACCACATGAGTTCAACCCTCAGGCTTCACATGATAGAAGAGAATCAGTCGATTCCTGCAAGTTATCTTCAGAACACACACATACACAAACACACACACAAACACAAATAAATAATAATAATAAATACATAAAATATAAAATCTTGACTTATTTTTCTGTTGAATAATTCTTCAAAGCAAGTATTTGATAACAATAATACTATATGCAGAAGTGAACATGTGTTCAAAACGTTTGCACCACAAAATCAAGACATTAGTGACAAAAAAATAAAGGTTTTACTAGAAGAGTTTGAACTACTCAAAAACATAAAAACTTTAATTTTTCCTAAATTAATCTATAGCTATGACAATATATTAATAAAAGTCAGAACTTCAAAATACACATGGAAATCAAAAGTACTTTTAACAGTAATGACGAATCTGGAAATCTGTAATTTCTTTGACATGAGATCCTGAGATCTTGGGGGTCAGGCAGTTTTGGAGTAGGGACAGGGCAACTGAGAAATGGTGTAAAAATGGGGCTCACAATCAAAATTACTATCATGATCTAGAATTCAATAGAAAAGATGGTGTTTTCAGTAAACAATGCTAAGACAACTTGTTCTCCATATGGACTCTAAAAGTGTGTCTGGACCCCCATTTCACAGCACACATGAAAAGTGGTTCCAGCTGGATGACAGAAACACATACGACAGAGAAACCACCAAGCTCAGAGGAAAACACAGGGATACATTCCTGGGACCTTAGCAGTGGCAAAAATTTTAGAAGCAGAACAGGACCTAATTGAACAGATGAAAGAAAAAGGCATTTTCAAAACTAAGAGGTCGTAAGACACCATTAAGAGAGTAAGTACCCAAATAAAATATTGGCACAGATCATTTACAATAAACAAATTTGGCAATGAATCATATACAGAGTATATAAATAATAATCACAACTTTAAAAGATTGCCAACTAGGGGACAAACCAGACAACTTAAAAACTTTTAACAATGCAGGGTAATAAACTGCTAATGAGTATATGTGAAGGTCGGATAGTTCCTATTTGTAAGAGAAATAGTCTTAAGTCCACCATGTGATAAAACTATACATACACAGTATTAGCCAAATAGACCTTAACTAGCAGTGTTAACAAGGCAGAAGGAACAGGGGAAGTCCCATAGGTTTTTATGGGATTATAGGAGGCTTGTCTCCTACTGAGAATGCATAGATCTCAGGATGATGCAAATCCACTCCTAGGTACATATGCAGAAGATTGCCCACAGATTTACAGCTCCAAAGTGAAAGTGATTCACATGCCCAGCAAGAGAAAGTAGATGATGAAATAACTATATAGTCAAGTTAGACAGCAATGATAATAACCTGTATGTAAAATATAAATGATTTTCAGCAATATAATGTATACATACACACACACACACACACACACACACACACACACACACACACACGCACACACACACTCACTATGCTTTGGTTTTATTTTAGAAGGCAGAAATCAAGAGGTTGAGGGAATAGCTCAGTCAGTGAAGTGTTTGCCTCACAGGGGTGAGGCCTGAACTTGATCCCCTGATTCCACATAAAAGACTGGGTGTGAAAAGCCTACACTGGTAATATCAGTGCTGGGTACTGGGGAGTTGGAGACAAAAAGATCCTTGGTGCCTATTGGCCAGCCTGACGAGTCTATTTGGCAAGCTCCAGGTCAGTGTGAGACACTTAAAAGACAAATTAGAGGATACCCGAGATTGACTTCCGGCCTCTTAATGCATGTGCACACACAAATACACAAGGCAAGCGCACACATGTACAGGCAAAGGTAGGAGTCACAGCACAGTGAGAGTTACTTACCTCCGCATATTGTTTTCTCCTTAGAGAACTGGAGTCTCAAAATCAGGTAAAAAGAAGCACTTCCGGATATTGATGATGTCATGATTCTCAAACTGAAACACACTCTTGTTGAATACAGACTATTCTCTAATTTAATACGAAGGAAAGCAAATGAGCAAGAAGCCTGATCTCTGTCTAGCAGAGGGTGTGCATGAAAGTCTCAGACTTTCTAACTTTGTTAGTCACTATGTCACTGTTCTATTGCTATGAAGAGACATCATGATCAAGGCTACTCATCAAGAAAGCATTTTGTTGGGGGCTTGCTTACAGTGTCAGAGGTTAGTCCATTATCGTGGTGGAAGCAGGACAGCAGGGATGGCACTGGAGCAGTAGTAGCTGAAAGGTAATTATGCTTTGTAAATGGTGGTGATGGTCACAGTGATGGGGATGGTGTGGGATTGTTCCTGCTATGGGCTTTGAAACCTCAGAGTCCAACCCCAGTGACGCACTTCCTCCAGCAAGGCCATACCTCTTAATGCTTCTCAAATAGCACCATTCCCTGATGGCTAGTCAGCCAAGTATATGAGCCTATGCAGGGAGGAGGGCGTTCTTATTCAAACCAAACCTTAAGAGTTTGGGCAGGTCACTTATCATTCTGTGCCTGTCTCTTCAAATGGAAAACTGTCTGTTTTAAGCCCTGGGTTTCAAAGTTGTATAGATCAATTGACTCAATGAAATTCAAACATATGAACTAAATAAAAGGAAAGCCTCAATTAGTGGTTACCAGAGACTGGCTTCTAGACACACTGAGATAGAGTACAGCTGGCACCTGGTCAGTCAGGCAAATGGTTCTCTGAAAGACAAGATCTGAAGATGGTCTGTGAGGCAAGCTAGGTTCATTTACTGCTAGGGTCAATTAATATACAAAACATCAAGGAAAGTGGGTTTTGTCTGTTTGGTTTTTTTGTTTTTTCCGTTGTCCTGACTGCAAGAAACACTAAGCAAAGAAACAATTATGAATTGATTTCCAATCTTTTCTGCTTCTATAGATGGGAGGCTGGGCAGGTTTGTCCATGAATGTACCCTTTTAAGGCTACGTATGAAGCATCTCTTTCCAGATTCTCTGTCTCCTCTTCCAGTCAACCTCAGCTTCCAGAGGAACTAAGTTAACCATGAGGCTATCCATCATTGTATGTTTTTATTGGAAAGGGATGGATTGAGGGCCTGGCACATGTAGATACTTGTACACTGGATACTGACTCTGCAACTAACCCATACCCCTTAGCTTACCATTCTGGCCGATTTGGAAATCACTGTGCAGCCCACGCCTCACACCTACAGCTATCCTTCTGCCTCAGTCTCCTAAAGGATGACATTATAGTCCACCAGTTTTAGTCTAGCATCCATACCTGATCTATATAATGTCCTGTCTGAATGTCCCTCAAGATAACTGCTGTATCCTATCTTAAAGCACCCAAAAGTCAAATAGAGAAGAACAAACAATATGGGGGCATCATGAGAAATGTTTAAGACGTTCTTTGTTTCCTGTTCTTTATTTTTGTGGACTTAGCCTAACTAGAATAATAGTCCCAATGATCCTTTTGGCTGACCTTAGGTAAGCAGGTGACCTTTTTATCTCAATTGATTAATTGATTACTCTACTTCTTGGATTGGTTTCCCTGAGGAAACAAGATATTTTCGTAATTGCACAGATGCCATCTTTGATGGCCATTAATGATTGAGAGCAACTCCCCTTCTGTTTAGAACCATTTTAATTGATTAGTATGTGCTAGTCTATTAGGACTCTGAGTACTATGCTCTTGATTCTTTTGATTATCTGGGTCACAATCAGGGATAAATCACAGAATATATAGTTTACTTTGAGAAATCCTAATCGAGGTAGAATTTTGTGGAAACCAATGTATCCCAGTGTTACAACTAACAATTAGCATGGCTTTTTATTAATAAACTACCTGTTCCAGGTTAGAGAACATACTTATATACCATGATGGTGATGCATCCCAACCTAATGGGGGCAGAAGCTCAGAAACATCCAATTTTGTGTCACATGCTTCACTGTTCATCTGTAGCTTACACAGCATTCTTTAAAGTGATTCCCCGAGTCCCCTTAGTCACAATAACAAATTATCAGATTCAACATGGCAGCTCATGGTGATCCTCGATTATAGCTACTCAGAGTAACAGGTCTTGGATTTACAGTTGGCCTCTCTCTCAGTTGAGGAGTGTATTGTGGGACAGATCCTTTAACCTGCTGGTCTGATGTTTTGGGTGCAGATAATACAGGTAACACCTAGTTACCTGTTGCTAAGGAGAATAAGGCGCAGATTTAGTCACCCATCCATTCTTTACTGTGTTGACTGCGCATAGAAAAAACAGTTTGGGGCCTCATACCTCATACTCAGCAGAGAAGTAAACTAAGAAAATGTAAGAGAGGGAATAGAAAAGTAAATAATATCACGGTCATGAATTTTGATCCATATGTGATCTTGATTTATAGATAGATCAATTGTTTATATCTGTGTTGAAACACTCCGAGGCATTTTAATAAGCCTTGGAGTTAGATCTTCAGTAAGGACAAATATTCAATCAGTAATATCTATAGTGACTCATTGGTAATGATGGATTCAGAGAAGGGAGTTCCAGACTTGAAGAATTGGGCACACTTACTAAAACATTTATTTCCAATGTAGTGTTAAGATGGATTTCAATGTGTCTCTTGCGCTACACCTCCAAATCTTCCAGTTGCCTAGCATGGATACGTGTGTCCAGTGGTAAACCTCTAGGAAGGCACTTGTATTTATTGAGCATGAGCCTTGTGATATCATTTACAGATATATCTGCCTATCTCCCTCCAGAATGCCAGTTGGTACATACTAAGATTGAGACTGGGTACATTTATGGGTGTTTTCAGTTGTGCCCATCTAGAAAGGCAGCATATACTTGTTGAGCATGATGTGAGGTGTATCTTGTATGCACATGTCCAATTCATTCAGCATCTCATATTGACCATGAAGCAGAGTTGCAGGGAAGTCCTAAGTGCTTGGTTTGACCTGAACATGAACATGTCAAGAACTCTTATTCCTCACCCCATGCAAGTGGCAAAGTCCTCTCCTGGTAAGACTTGGAGGGATGGCAAAATCTTTTTAAGAACAGCAAACAAAGGTTGACAGTGTGTGCATAATGTCCTTTGTAGCTTTCTTCCTCCAGTTGTTTAAAGCTTGAAGATTTCTCCCCTACAGTAACTGCTCCTACCAAGATTAGCTGAACTTGTCTCATTGTTCAGCTGTGTACCATCATTCTGCCTCCCTGTTCAACTGGACATAATAAACACGTGGAGATTCCAGGGTATTGCAGCTTCTCTATTGAGAGACTAAAGCACCAAATCCCAGCTATTCTGCCTATCTGCTATTCATTCCATTGCCATCCAAGCTAGTTAATCCCTAGAACCATGTAGAACATGACACTGAGTGTATGATGTATGGATATGGACAACTCTACCTCTCTCTATAGAAGGACAGCTTATAGTTGTTAAGCACGAGGCTAGGTACATATTATTTATTATTTTGTAACAAAATAAAATAAGAGAAATTTGGACAGGGAGAAATTCTTCAGTTGCTACTGTGGATGACAATCAAGAAAATGGTATTGGTTACTTTATTCATGGTTATGACCTGATAGAAGAAACTGAAGTGAAGAAGGGGTCACTAGGGCAGGAAATGCATGGTGACCAAAGCATCCTGCATTGTAGAAAAGGAGTCTGCTGCTGGTCATATCGTGGGCACAGAGGGGAAGCAAGAGAAGGCTACATTTGAACCCTTGAACCACAGGTTGGTTATAATACTCCCTAGTATCCTATGTCCACTAACTAGGCCTTACTTCCTGAAAGTTCTATAGCCCCTCAAAGCAGCACCATGAACTGGGGACATTATGGGTCTTCATATGGGAACCTATTGGTGACATATGGGATTATAGGGGACATTAAGAAGCCAAATCACAACATTAGATTACTAAAGTCGTCTGATTTTCATGTTGGAGCAGGAATTCATTTTTCCAAAACTTTTCCTTTAATGTAACTGTCCTTCCAGATGAGCAAGGGAATTGCTTAAGTAGCTATTTTCCCATGATACTATGTGTGTCCTCATCTAGACTAAGAGGATTTTCACAGCCCTTCATTCTCACCAAAGAATTAGAGCCACATTTCTTTGACTTTGATGGGTTTGTTTTGTGATTCACTGTCTAATGCGAGGTTCATACTGTCTACCAATAAGAATCATGATTACCAGCTGCTCTAATTAGCTTAATCAGGAAAGGACCATATTCAGAATATGATGATTCCCACACTGAAACTAACCTGCAGAAAACAACCAAGACTCCATCATTGGTCATAATGGTAACCTCTGCCACAAAGTCCCTGGGTACAACATGATGTTTTTCTGTCTTGCACATGTCTTGGATATCATTTAGTCACATTTCAAAGTTTAGGGTGGGAATGCTGGAATGGTTAAACTGAGATTTTACATTTCTACTTACATGTCTCTGTTTTTGAGAAAACAGAACAAGAGAAAATTTTCACAAATATCAGAGGGAAATTCATATCCTAGCAGGGAAAAAACAATATGACAGATTTCTACTGCAAAACCTACAAGAGTTTATGCTAGAAAGATGAAGATACATAAATAGAATTATGCATGAATGCATACATACATTGCAAAGAAGAATGATTTCTGTGTTTTGAAGAAGAGCCCTAGAAAGGATACACGCTTCTTTTATTTATGTGGCTTGAATTATTTTCTTATTCTCCTAGCTTTTATGGGCTTATTACAACAAACAGTCCTAATAGCATTGCGATGTCTACAGGAAAGAGAATGTGTCTTAAAAATCCAATGTCCTCTACAGCTCCACATAGATGGTATTGTAAAGAATATGTTCTCAAAAAGTAACTACCGATTTATTGACCATTTCGGTCAATATCTTCTTGAGTACCAATTGATTCATGAACAAAAAGAAAGGCTAAGATGTCAGCAGTGACCCACAGCTATGACAACTGCCTATCAGACAAGTTCAGTGTGTGGCATTGGACTAGTAATAACAAAAAGGACTGGTATTTTCTTTCCTCAGAATTCAAGGAAAACATAGATGGAAATTATTATCATTAAGGCTAAGATTTACCCTGGATATTTAATTCCTTCAAAAACATGTTCAAAGCATATTGTCTACTGAAGTTATACCTGATTTGACTATCTTAATAATACCAGATTTTACTGTAGAGCAAAGTTTTTAATGATATTACTTTTTTCAAAAGCTGGTACTACATCCACCAAAATAGATAAAATGGAATAAGTAAAGAAGTGCAGGCCGACAGGAACCGGATGTAGATCTCTCCTGAGAGACACAGCCAGAATACAGCAAATAAATAGGTGAATGCCATCATTAAACCACTGAACTGAGAATGGGATGCCTGTTGAAGGAATCTTAGAAAGGACTGAAAGAGCTTGAAGGGGCTTGAGACCCCATATGAACAACAATGCCAACCAACCAGAGCTTCCAGGGACTAAGCCACTACCCAAAGATTACACATGGACTGACTCTGGGCTCCAACCTCATAGGTAGCAATGAATAGCCTAGTAAGAGCACCAGTGGAAGGGGAAGTCCTTGGTCCTGCCAAGACTGAACCCCCAGTGAACGTGATTGTTGGGGGGAGGACGGTAATGGGGGGAAAATGGGGAGGGATGTTGGCCTGAAAACCGAGAAAGGGAATAACAATCAAAATGTAAATAAGAAATACCCAAGTTAATAAAAAGAAAAAAAAAAAAAAGCTGATACTAGATACACCTCCTGGGATATATGTATTCACTTACTTACTAAAACTTCTAAGTAGAACAATCTTGTTCTACCTTGCTTAATGGTCTCTTTTTGTGCTTAGAATTTGGGACTAAACAATATCAAAATTAAGCAGTCCACTGATTATAAGAAAAGTTTTACGCACCCAACCAGAGCAAAACAATAGTGAGTTATTTCAGAAGCATGCCCAATTACATTTTTCTAGACCTTTCTGATGGGACAAACTCATATAAATGTATTGAACTCTTAAAAGCCTGAGAACACTTCTTAATTAAAATGTCATTGCTGAAAAATTCAATTATGCTTTAATGTTTACTCAGCTGACTATATTGACATATAGAGATGTATTTCAACATGACAGCAATGTTGAATGGTCCAGAATTTTAATATGCAGAACTTATTAGTTATTAGGGACAGTAAAAAAGAGCTCATTCAAAATCTCAGTAACTTAAGTCATGAATAAAGATTTCCCATATGAAAATGTTAAGATAAAATGAATCTGGTCTTTGTTGTTGTTCTTATCTTTATTGGTGAAGGAGAAATAAACTAACAGGGCAGTATTAAAAGAAACATCCTATTATTTAAACCCCTGAAAAAAATCAATGTGTGTATGTATTCAAAACTGATTGAAAGTCAAACCTGGTGTGTGGACATGAGATGTATACATGAAACCATGTATTATTCTAGCAACACCAACCAACCATGTCCTCAGGAATGATCCTGCATTACCATGGAGATGAAATAATACTTTCTATAGTCAGTGGTGATAACTGTCAGGACCAGAGGCTCGTTTGCTGTTCCTGATTCCAACACTAGATCTCTTTAGGACAGATGCAAAGGATGCTCCAGAAACATAAGATATCATTGATTACTAGATAACATGGTACAGATTATGTTCCTGATAGAATCTTCTTCTGTCAATATCTCATTCAGTACCAATTCATTCATGAGCAAAAAGGAAAGGCTGAGATGTCAGGTTTTAACACACAACAGAGAAGACACCTGCAGGTATAAGTTAGTTGGTTAGCAAGATCAGGGTGTGACATTGGAGCTACTAGGTCTGAAAAGGACCAGGAGATCTTTCTTTGAAGTCTAAAGAAGATATAAACGGGGCATTAAATAACTGAGACTAAGAATCAAACCTAGATGTTTAAACACTCTGTGCTTAAATCACTTTATTGCAAGTTCTAGATCAGAAACAGGTTCAACTGCCTCTTATCAAAATCAGTATCTGGGTAATATTAGTCATCTGCATTTCTACACTCTGAGAGTGTAAAAGCTGAAGAAACAGTCAGAGCCCTTCAGTTCAGAGCTGAGGCAAGAGTAGCCCTTGTCATTTATTTCCCACAGACTTTCCTATTGCCTGCTCCATCTGCTGGGAGTTTGAGATGCTGGATAATCTAGATAACTGTTTCTCCAGGTGACTGTGTGTCACCTGGGGAGACGTTCTAAAACTGCTGATGTCTGTTTCCCTTCCAAAGGTTTTTGTTTTATTTAATCTCAGTCAGGACATAAGCATCAGTATGTAGATGGTGCAAGTAAACTATTAATGGTAAGGAAAATGGATCTAGACCACTATTCAAATAGTAATCAGGCAATGGTATGGCCACTAAGGATGGAAAAGATGATCATGAGAAAGGCAGGAACTGCAGGAGGGTGGTAAAGAGCTTTGGTTTGGACTATCAAGATTTAACCATGATAGTTCACACACTCATGGCATCTGGGTAGAGACTGCACTGGGGCATTTAAATGAGCCTCAGAACTGGATGTCCAGTGGGAATGAGTATTCAGTGACTAAAATATCCTCAGCAATTCATCTAGAGAACTGTGGATACAGGAAAGGTATGCCCTAGACCTGAAAAACTGGTTCAAGTAACTAAAATGTTGCTTTCCAATGTGGTGCCAAGAATGGTTTCAATTTGTATCTTTATTTAGGTCATCAGTCTGATGATTTCTAATCCCAACTTCAAATAATAAATAGAAATTTTTATTACCATCAGAGTTAGATATGTATATATTTAAGTGCTTCGTTGTTGGACATTTTGGATTTATTGAAGAACAAAAAATGATGTTAATTTATTACCATTGTTTTCTACAATGAAACCAAGGCCTGGTTAACCCAAATAATAAGAGGAAGTCCTACTCCTAGCAGACTGATCTTTAGCAATTACAGTGGGACTTCAGAATCTACCAAAAGAAAACTGTGGCAGACAATTTCTAGTCTATCCCACAGGACCCAAGCTCTGTAGTGAAACCATGACTACAGGCCATGAAACTGAGGAGAGGAAGGGATGTGCAAACTTTGAGTGGCAGGGAAGAAAATGTCATCCAAGTCTAATCAACAGAGGAAATGTGTTGGCTTCTACCTGTGGGAAAACTCGAAGGAAGTTTTTAGTCATGCCTTCATGGATAATGAGTCAATTTATCTGCTGTTTTCTAAGTTCCATCTACTTTGTCTTGGTTGGTGATTTTCACTTGCAGGAAATCTTACCTTCTAAGCTTATTCTTCTGAAGAAAGAGTCAGCTTGTGTTTGTATTTCTGGTTCCTAGCAAACAGCCTCAAAAACATTAGATAGATACTGGAGCAACCCCTGTACAATAATTAAAAGCCACAGATGCAAAAGAAAAGAGGAAAGAAGGAATAGAAAGGAGGAGGAAGGGAAGCAGAAGAGAAGAGTAGTGGGAGAGAGGGAAGGAGGTTGAGGCAGAGCACGGAGAGGTAAAATACAAATTTCTATTCAAGAGTCCATATAGTCGAGTTGAAGTTTAAATTCTCCCAAGGACGTGTGTGTCCTTGGTTAACGAGTTACTTTCATCATTGCCATGAGTGTAGTGGAGAAAGTGATCTGATTTCTAATGCTAAAATTCTGCACTGCAGATCTCTCAAGTACCTCATGCCCGAACTATCTGGCTTCCAGCCCTATTTTTTGAGAATCATTTAAAGGAACAGAACTGATTTATGGTTATGGGCAAAATTGTTCGAGGAAATTAGAAGAATGTTTCCACTTTCCTCTACTAATATGGGAACTGCTGGTCCTTTTAGTGAGCAATCATGGCGCCAACGCCTGACGTCTTTTCTGCTGGATCCCTGGGTGACAGATAAATCTGGGCAATTCCTCCAGCTTGTTTAACAATGGATTTTCTTATATTTGTTTTAAAACTTTCTTGAATGATTCGCTTTGCTCCCAACATCCTCTTGCACCTTTCAGAGTGTTAAATGACACCAGCCTGGTAAATTTATTGAGGCTTTCGATTTTAATTAGTTTTTTTTCTCATATTTTCCCTGAAAAGTTAATCCTCTTTTAATGAAATTGTAAAATATAAGCAAATCTTACACGACACTTTTATCACTTGCTCATTCGAGATCAAAAGTCTAACTGTACAGCCTTCTAGAGTTAGACCAAATTCTAAGTGTGTATTAAAATGGTAATTTTTATCTCCGATCAATGGTTGAGCTTTAATTTGTTTGAGCAAAATAAAACAACACAGATAATGGTTCAGAGTTGTATTTCAACATGCAGAGAATGATGATATTACTATAGTGATTTTTCCCCCTGTGTGAAGTATGGTAGGAAACAGACTCTTAACTTAGAAACTTAATAGGTTTATACTTTCCATCAAAAGAGAACTTGGTATATAGCTTCTCCGTAAGGAAAGGGATTCACTCTTATATCTTTTGCTATGTTTTATGATGAGAAATAGCACCTACTGTTACTTTTGGGTGATCATAAAAAAAAATCTAGTGCACGTGTGCATGTGTGAGCCCCCAGACTTGTGATTATCTCTGCTTCGGGATAAAGAAAATATCTGAACTTTAATTTCTATTCTGAGTTTTCTCACCAACTCTTTTAAAGGTTGAGATGACTCCCCCCACCCTCTTTTATTTTATCATTGTAAGTTAGTACTCTCCCTATTTCATTTAGGAGCCTTGGTTTAATACTGGCTTAGATTTCGTCTTTATTTATGATCAAAGTATTGGCTCACTTTGTAACCTTATGCTGAGAATTTACAACCAGCTTATAAATGTCCCTTGTCCCTTGATTTATGACAGGGCTCCTTCTAGGAGCTCATGACCTCTTAATCCAAGGTCCGTACTCACTGCTCATCTCAGGCACCAGTTGAAATTCATTAGCCTGGGTACCTATTGAAATAAGCAAACCAACAAGGGTACAATGTCAGCCTTAGCTCAGCTTCTTTGGTCCAGCATGTCAACACAGTGAAAGGCAACAATGTATCCCGCCCAAGTCAGAGCCCTGCTTAGACTAGAATTAAACTTTGTCCTAGAGTCATCAGAGAGGCGGGGGAGAGGCAACACTAGTTTTGGGTAATGAAATTAATTGAGAAAAAGACAGTCTAGCTGTCAAAAGAGAAGAACCTTGGGAAGAAAAGCAGCTTCTAAAGGTCAGTGCTCAGCAAGTTGTAATCTTTACCATCTGTGCTCTGGCTGGTCAGATTCTGAGGCTGTCATCTGCAGTCTTCTTGGAAAAGAACAGACAAGGGAAAAACCGGCTTGCCCAACGGGGAGCCTGGATGTACTTAGCTGGGTGGAAAATGAAAACACTGCACGGTATAAACTCAGGCTGACCCATACTTTCCCTTCTCCTTGACCTACACAAGTCCACAGTTTCTGCCAAACACTGTGACAGCAAATTGAAGGGACTCAGACTCCAACGAAATACACTCATCTATTTACAAGGCTAGTCACTGGGTGGCTGGACTCAGGGAGTCCTGTCTGACTCTGTGTTCTCATGCCAATGAACATGGCTGGATTCCTTTGTGTCTAGCAGGAACTATTGTGAAAAGAAGTAGGGACAGGCGGTTGGGTTCTCTTTGTTGGAAGGTTTGGCAGGCAACATGCCATCGAGAGTGCTGTGAATCTGTTTGGTTTCTCTTTATTCTATTCTAGGCTGTAATGGAGACTTTGCTATAATTATAGATTTCATGCTTTTAAGACTTTTACCCAATATACAAAAGCCTTTGCTTACTGAACACAGGAACTACTTTTACTTATATTATTTCTGAACAGTGAAAAATGAAAACTAAAAAAGTTGTATGCAGTACTTAAATGTGTGTATACATGTACACATGTGTTATATATTCATAAACATTGTATATCATGTCATTATTTACTCAATGAATTTCCCTATATAAACTTCAAACGACCATTAGAATAATGTTAATTAGGATTAATTTTTTACAAGTGCAGGGCATGCTATTTTACCTGCTATCATAATTTACAAAAACAAATGTTTTCAATATGAGTGTAACAATATCAGGTTCTGAGTTTTTGCTGTTGTTTGTAAAATTTCAGTCTCTAAGAGGTTTTCAGGACTAGCTAATGTTGATCTTTCCCACAGCAGTAACCCCAGTTATGAGGGTCCTCATCGGAAGCATCTGCACATGCACATTACCTCCTGCTCTCTTTTTCTCTTTTACCTCTCTCCCTCACTCCCTTCCTCCCTTCTCTCCTTCCCTTCCTCTGTCTTTCTTTTCTCCATCCCTCCATCCCTCTCTTTCTTCCATTCTTCCCACTTTTACTCCCCTCACATCCTCTTTCTTCTCTCCCTCTCTTCTCTCTGTTTATCTTTCCTACCAATCTCTTAGGAGATAGACTATCCATCTTTGAAGAAAGCTTAAGTCACTAGATTCTCTAAGGGAAGGTGAAAGATTCTATCCTTCAAGGAAGCATTTAGTCTCAGGAAGTAGACAAGTCAAAGGCTTTAGGAAGTCCCTGAAACCGACCAGGTTCACTAGTTTTTATCCTGAAGCGTATATAAGCAACAAAGACTTCTGAGAGACACTCTCAGGGACTGTGAGCTTCATGAAAGATCTCAGATAAGTTTCGCCTGCCTTAAAGAGGCTCAGACATTCTCCAACCTGATGAGTTTTCTGCAAGTTGTGCTTTATAGGATATATATATGAATATATTATACATACATATATGTAACCTATGCTGTCTGGAGTTTGGGTGATGCAGCTGCTTTTAAGTCATTTCTGTTCCTGTAATCATACGCTCCCCCTTATTTCTGTAAGAATCTACAATAACACTTCTAGGCTCATCAAGTTAGACTTCGGTCTGTCACCAATTCCCTATCTAGGATGAGAATCATATATTTTATCCCCAGAGGCATGGGGATAAAAACCCACAATACCTCCTCCTACCCTTCCTTCTCTATTCCTTATATAACTCCCTCCTTCTCTTTTCCCTCTACCTCTCCCTTTCTTATTCTCCCTTCCTCACTATCTCATCCACATCTCCCCCACCTCCCTTAGTCTTCATTCTTCCCTCCTCTCCAGTTCTCCTCTTTTTGTTCCCTCTGTCTTTTGATTTATCTCTCTCATATGTATAATATCTAAAAAAATTAATGAACATACATGATCTAATAACCCAGCATACTTACATTCTACCAGATAATTAAACTTCTTCTTGCTATTTTAACTCTGGTAGGAGCAGAAGGTTGTTATGAAGTCTGCTAACATCTGAAGTATAAGGGCAATGCTCTTTCACTTATTTTTTCTCATGATTTCTTTGTTATGTTTCAGAAACACCAAGCAGAAGTTTCTTGTCTCTGAAATGTTTGTTTCAGTTTCTACAGCCTCCCAGGAATAGGGACCATAAAGTCTTTGGCATAAAACATAATAACACTCTCCAAATGCTAGTTAATAAAACGTTCCACCTCTTTAGGGGAAAGAGATATTTTATTTGTTTTCATTAGGGTGACCTAACCAGTCACTGGTAGCCTTCATTGTGTTTCTCCAGGATGATGCAGTGGCTTGAAAAGAAAGCCTGGGCACACAGCTATGCTTCTGTGCATCCTGTAGGTTTTCCTAAACACGGCTTCCCTCAGTTTCCCTTTCTCAATTCTCCCTCTTGTTTTTCTCCTGATCTACCTCCTCTCCTTCCCTTGCCTCCTTGCTCAGCCCATCAACCGCTCTCCCCTAACAAGCCATCTCTTTTACAATCTAAGGGCAGTCTGATAGTTAAAGCCCCTGTGAGATTTTTGTGTTGGGCTTGGTTTTGTCATTGTTGTTTGGACAATGGACGTTATTGTATACCTCAACTGATTTGTGTTATTCTAAAATAAACAAAAACAAAACAAAACCAAAAGAAGAAAAAAAACCACTTTCTTTTTTGGAAGGATTTGTTATTGTTGAACTAACTTAATAAAAATTATTTTTAGGGGTTGGGGATTTAGCTCAGTGGTAGAGCGCTTGCCTAGGAAGCACAAGGCCCTGGGTTCTGTCCCCAGCTCTGAAAAAAAGAACCAAAAAAAATTATTTTTAAATATTTACTGTTATTGAGGCTAGAGGTTTAATGTACTGATAGATACTTCTCCCAAGGCCCTGGGTTTGGCTCTAGGATCTGGAAGAAAAAAATCACTATTATTTTTAATTGTGTGTTGGAAGGGGGATTGACATATGAGTGTGTGTGTACCCGAGTAGCTTAGAGACATTGAGTCCTACAGGAGCTGGAGTCACAGGTAGTTTGTGAGCCACCGGATGAGATTGGTGGGAACTGAACTCAGGTCCTCTGTTAGAACAATACAAGCTCTTAACCACTGATCCATCTCTTCTGCCCAAGGAAGACCATTCTAATGAAAATATAATAGAAGAACAAAAACTGATCCTCAGGAAAGTGTGTGTGTGTGTGTGTGTGAGAGAGAGAGAGAGAGAGAGAGAGAGAGAGAGACAGAGAGACAGAGAGACAGAGACAGAGAGACAGAGAGACAGAGAGACAGAGAGACAGAGAGACAGAGAGACAGAGACAGAGACAGAGAGACAGAGAGAGAATAAAAGCTTTGTAAATTTAGAATGATAAGCAAAAGACCCTATCTCTGACTTCTGAGGAAAGGACAATGACCATTAATGCCACTGTTCTAAGCCAGTGAGGAATATCACATGTTACGGCCAACTACCATGCAGTTCACAGGGCAATAATTCTCCACCATGACTGCCAGTTCCAGCTAACACATTTGCATCATTTTACTTCAGAGGCTAATGAAATGCAAATGAAAACTCTACTAATAATGCTTCTCATTTAATTAGTTCTACCTGGTGAACAGGCTCTTCCCTCAGTGAAGACTTCAGAGTCAGAAATTCGGTTCCAAGGCTGACAGAGCACCGTCCATTCTTTGTAAGAATGGCCCCTTTGCTTCAAAGTCATTGACCAAAGAGGTGGGATCAATGACATGTGAGATGACACCCTTTTTTGAAAAGTATACTATAAGGGAGTATGCCATTGAGCATTATTATTTTGATGCTAGCTCAAAAGCATTCCCCCATCATATTTTTTAACCAATTTTAAAAAGTATATTCAAAACCAGATAGTGTTCTCCCCCCCCCCCCATCGGCAGGTGAATCTACTATGAACACGAGGCTAGGCCAGGCCATTCTACAGTATGTGTTTGACAGGTAGTCCTAAGATCCCTCCTCACCTTAGGAAACACTGCTTTCCTTTTTCCATGTTAATTCATTGTGGGGCTTTGTTTCTTGTCCCTTTGTTGTTGTTGTTTTGTGACCGGGTCTCACTCATTCACTCACTCACTCACTCACTCACTCATTCACTCCTGCCTCTGCTGTCTCTAGTGTTAGGATTATGATGTGTGCCACTGCCACCTGAACTCCGGGTTAATTCTACTTCTATTCACGTTTTGTCCTTTGTACTAACATCAAGGGTAATGCTGCACATACTTACAGTACATCTGTGGCTCAACCCTGGCCAGTCAGAACATCTCCGCATTCTGTGTACAACCATTGAACTGAGAACGGGGTCCCCATTGGAGCAGTTAGAGAAAGGATTGAAGGAGCTTAAGGGGCTTGCAACCCCATAAGAACAACAATGCCAACCAATCAGAGCTCCCAGGGACTAAACCACTACCCAAAGAGTACACATGGACAGACCCATGGCTCCAGCTGCATATGTAGCAGAGGATGGCCTTGTTGGGCTCCAAAGGGAGAAGAAGCCCTTGGTTCTGCCAAGGCTGGACCCACCAGTGTAGGGGAATGTCAGGGTGGTGAGACAGGAAGGGGTGGGTTGGCGGGTGGAGGAAAAGATAACATCTGAAATGTAAATAAGAAATATCCAATAATAAAAAAAGAGAGAATGGAACCTGCCCATGAGGTAGTCTGTGAACGCTTAAGACCATTATCCAGAATTGCCCTTCTCACTGAAGAGGAGAATCTCTTACTAGCCTGCCATGGTTTTGCCCCAACTTTTAGCTCTGTGGAGCATGACTTCACATCGGCACTGCCAGGGACTCAAGGCAGCTGAATTGCACGTTGGGAACCTAAGCTTTAAATCATAAAGCTGATGTGTTCACAGACAATTGGGAACAATGTGTTTCACACACATGTGCTGCTCACGAGTGTTTTATAAGACATTCCAATCCATCTTCGCCACTGCTCTGCCCTAGTATTAACCTGATTTATTTCTTTGGATTAAGGTAGTGACATTCTTTCTTTTATGACCCCTCTATAACTTCAAATCTCACATGAATTCTAGAATATACTTTATAAATAAGCCAAGCTGCTGTTACAACATACACAAGATTTTCTCTTTTTCTTTTTGCTAGACCTCCCCATCCTGTAATATCTTACACTTTAAGTGTATCTGAAGCATAGTCTATAGAGACCTAAGTACCTGTAGGAAAACAAAAAGCTTGGAAATGCCAAGACACTGAATTATTCAGTGTATAAGCACCATTCCTTCAGGCCGGATCAGTTCTTGTCATAGTTGCCTATGTCCTCAGAAGTACATGCATTATTGATTTCAGTTCATATGGATTGATTCCAGTTATACATATTGTGGCAGTTTGAATGTTCTTGTGTACCCAGCTGGTGGCACTCTTTGAGGAGGTTTAGAAGCTAGGGCCTTGTTGAAGGAAGTATGCTGCTGGGGCGGGGGCGGGGGGGACTTTGTGATTAAAGCTTCATGCCACGTCCAGTTTGTCTCTCTGCTGTCCAAGGTCTGAGTGCTCAGTTTCCTGCCCCTACTGCTCCCAGCTATGCCTGCTGCATGCTCTCCTGATCCCTACCATGATGGATTCTTATCCCCCTGGAGCTATGAGCCCAAATACACTCTTTCTTCTTTTAAGTTGCATGGTCATAATGTCTTAATGCCAGCAACAGAAATGTAACTAATACATACATATATGCATGCACGTGTGTGTGTGTGTGTGTGTGTGTGTGAGTGCGCGCGCACACACAAATAGGCTAATGAAAGAGGGAAGGGGGTTATAGCAGTCTAGAGGCTTGAGCTGAGAAGAAAGAGTTGTTCCACTATTAAATGAAAGACAGGCATGGTAGGTGGCACCGTGAGAGTACATTCCTGAAGTAAAGACAGTGGTTTAAGAAAAAGTAAGAATAACAGATAGAGTTAGGGAATGCTCCTTAATGTACCAGCTAGCTTCTCTAAGGGATAGATCCAGAACAACGGCTTTCCTCCCTGACTTGATATTATACAGCTATTACCATTGCTGAAAATAAGAGTGTATCCATTTTGGGCCTTAAGATACTGCCACCCACACCCATATGTGCTAATTTGTTTCCTGCCAAAACATGTCTTTTGAATCATGTAGGCTTGTGAAAGGGGAAAAGAGACCGGGCGGCATGCTCAGTGGAATGTAGAAAAATATTCATGAAGTCATGGCTCTGTGGCTTCCCACAGGAAGTTTTAGCTCTTGCTTTTAAATTAACCTGTCCAGGTGCTGCTTACAGGCTGTTAGATTATGGAGATCCATTCAAAATGCCCATGGGGGCTGGCTTTTGTAGTTGAGAGTTTGAGTAAGAGCAGGTTTCTATGTGGTTAGCAGAAGAGGCAGAAACTGTGTATCTCAGTGACCAATTTGTTTAGGAGACACAGGAGTCCAGAGTCATTGCTCAGGCAGGGCAAACAAAACAGGAATGAACTCTGCAGATCACACCCAAACCTTCGGGGTAAATCGGAACAATGAACATACTATATTATTTTTTCCTAACGCATCTGCATGTAAACCTCCCCTCCCCGTTGCCAGAAACCATCATGTTTATAGGCATGTTTTACTGGGAATCTGCTGCTTCTCACAATGTTTCCTGAACAACTGCCGGCGTAAAACTACATCTGGAAATGACAAGCACACAGTTGTCGATCTGGAAGTCGATGTGTTGTAATAGCTTGCAGCTACAATATGGCTGTCTTGCTGAATGCCAGAGAGTTCCGAAGACACAGCCCAGCTGTATTCCTCTGAGCAGAGTGCTATTTTCCCCCAGGGTAAAGGATGGAGTTTAAGAGGTTTGCCATATCTCCTGTCAACCAAATAGACCAGGGTAGACTGAACTCATTGCATCCTAGACAAACCCGTTACCTTAGAAACTTTGAGAACTGGTTTGGATCTACAACCACTGACACATGGTCTGAAAACATGTAGAAGTCTGAGGAAACACAGCCTTCCAGAACCACACTGAGTATTGGGCCTGTTGAGTCAAGTGTCTCCCTGGATGGTAAACCACCCACGCAAAGATTCACAAAGTACCATCCTTGGGAATTATCTTGCACATCTCTGTTTTTGAGCCCTGGCTGGGTCAGGTGACACCCATGTGGATTTCAAAAAGAGTGAGCCATGCTGCAAGCATGCTGTCTTCCAGTGTTCTTGTTTCACTGGGTTTCTTCCAAAGTTCATGATTTGGAGCCTCATGGCCAGCGCGCTGGGGCCTTTGAAAGATGGATGAGGTCTTGTCATAAGGACTTCTCTCTTCTTAATGGAATTGATGCCCTTTAAAAGAAAATCTACACAGCATTTTGTCATTTTTACCTTTGGTTCCTTGTAGCGTGAGAGGACACGATAGATGTCCCCTCCAGAAAATACAGGTTCAACATGCCCCTTGAGAAAGAGAGACGGAATCTCATAATGGACATCAAACCTGCTAGAGCAGCAGTTCTCAACCTTCCTAATGCCATGTCCCTTGAATACAGTTCCTCATGTTGTGGTGACCCAGAACCATAAATTTATTTTGTTGCTACTTCGTAACTGTAGATTTGCTGTTATTATGAATCGTGATATAAATATCTGACATGCAGGTTATCTGATATGTGATCTCCAAAGGCATCGATCGGTACCCACAGGTTAAGAACCACTGTGTAAGAGCTTTGATTTCTCCAGCCTCTGTTTCCATGCAACATTGTTCTTTATGAATTGCCTAATTCACCCAGTTTCCTTATTGTGGTGTAGATAAACTAAGATAGTCTATAAGTGTTTCTTTGAGTATTTTGCATTAATGTGAAAAGCCAAAAAAATAATTCAATAGCAGTGGCTCATTATGGAGCAAACCCACCCCACCAGCATGAACAGTAGCAATAGATGGGACAAACATTATTTAGTAGAGCATTAAAAAAAAAAAGCTAAAGAATCAGTGAAGTCCATATTTATTATTTAAATCAAAAATTATTTATTTAAATAATAATTATGTGGATATCTTTAGACACTACAAGCCTTGATTATATAATATACACACAGGAACTTGACTTTTGAAGTTCCTCTGCTTTCGGGACATGCCTCCAAGTTTGTGTTTGTCACCAGGGATATTTGAAGTAAGGAGTGTCTTACCTCTTCTTTCTTGCCCCTCTCCTCTGCAGCATGTTCCTTTTTTCTTAGAAACAGCAAGGTGTCTCTAGTATAAAGTCAGCTACTTTTTCTTTTTCTTCCCTTTCTTTTCACTCGCATTTCCAAAGGGAATGCTGCCTTCTATCCTTCCATTGTTCTTGTATCTTTAATGCTTGGATTTCCTTTGTAAGCATTTCCTTCCTTGTTTTCAACCGTGCACAAATATCTCCATGAATGAATTTTTAAAAGAATTATCCAGGTTCTGAATCTATTCAATTGGCAGGGTGTGGAGTTAATTAATCAAGGCTCCCTGTGAGATCAGAGAGGGTGGGGGTACTGACTTTGGATGATGGTAACCCCAAGTTTCTCAAAATATGCTCATCCGCTTTAGGGACTCAATCAATATTTGTCAAATAAATGAATGAAAACAAAGAATGAATGAATATATAAATAATAGGTGTATGTGTATTCTACTTCCAACCCCTCACAACTGATTGGTTGGTTTTCTTGCCCTCACATGAGAATCCTTAAAATCACCCTACTCTGCTAGTTCGTCATTATCCTTCAGTCCATCTCTCTTGAGATTTAAAACATGGGGACTCCCTTACTATCAACATCAATAACACAATGCACACAGACACATAGACACACAGACACACACACACAGATACACACCTACACATACAAATACACACACACTTGGAGGAGAGGGAGAGACAGACAGACAGAGTTTTCTTTTGCAACTTTCATGACCAGATGCTAATGTCATTATTGTCCAATTTCATTATCTATGTGTTTGGTCTTCAGTGTTTCTCGGTTTCCCAGGCTATATTTGCCCTCTCTGTCCCAGGTTCTCTGGTTCTTGGTTTTGGACTTGTCTCACTTTTCATCGTAGTGACTTAATGGCCTCTCCTTTGGTAAAGAGGCACAAGCAAGGGAGAAAGGGAAGAGAGAGGGAAGCTTTAACTAAGAGGTGGAAGTCAGAGATCACCCTTTTAAAAGAAGCCAGTGGACTCCCCTTTCCTCTAACCACTACATGTTTCTCAGTTTGTAGCCTCGATGGCGCCATTTTATAGTTGTTTATGTTGATGTGCAGACTGCTTTAGTTTCTTATTCCTAGTGAAGTAGAATCTGAGGTTTAGGTCATCCAGAACTATATTAGGAAACAAAAGACTCAGAAAGGGTTTTGGAGCATTTTCATAGCGAAGAGATGCTGACTGCTTCTAGATATAAATAAGTTTACCTTAATTCAAGTTTATACAAATATTCAAATACTTGTATACAAATATACAAATTATTATGGGTGTCTAGTCACATCTGTACACTTTACAGTTCACTTAAGAATTACGTATATAGTAATGGGGGTAGTTTCTAATCATTCACATAATAGTTGACATTTCTGTATAACTAGATGTCTATGATAGAAAGAAAGGGAAAGATGAATTGATTAATAAGTGACACTGGCTCATCTGTCTTTGTTTCACTAGTACATTAATTTTCTTCTGACACAGTCCTAAGAAACACAGTATTCACAGACTCCATGGTCCCAGTCCCAACCCACTTTCAAGTGCCCTCTTCTTTGGTTGTTAGCAGTGAAAGCTTTCCGTGGGGACAGTGCTGTGGCGTAATTCCCATGCACTTGGGGAGGATTTGCAAAGGGCAGCAAAGCCACATTGAGGACTCTATCTTCAAGTCCACCTCTTGGTCAGGATGTCAGAGCTCTAGCTACAAAGAGCTGGATCCTTGATCTTTTTGGCTGTGCATATTGCCTGTTGTTTTTGTTTCTTGATTTTCAATTTTTCCACGTCCCTTCTCTTTAGGAGACTCTTCACTGATAATTGGCCTTAGGCATCTGAAGTTAGAAATGATCATCAACAAAGTAAAGAGAAATTGCCTAGAATCCTGCCATTCATATGGAGAGATGGATAGGAAAGACTGGAAAATCCTAGGAAGCTCAGAGTTCAGCTGGCTTAGTGGCTATCCAGTCTGAAATGATGGATGTGGGAGGTGCGAACCGACACCAAAGGTTGTTCTCTGATCTTCACATGCACTATGGTATGCATGGGGCCATATTCACACACACACACACACACACACACACACACACACACACACACACACACACACACACACACACACACTAATTGAAAAATATTTTTGAAACCCAAACATTTTTTAAGAGTTTATTTTATGTGAATGTATGTGTTTGCACCATGTGTGTGCCTGGTGCTCACATAGGTCAAAAGAGGTCATCATATCTATTGGGATTTAGGCTTAGATTATAATGAGCTACCACATGGATGCTAGGAATAAAGCCCAGGTGCTCTGCAAGAACAAATGCCCTTAACCTCTGACTCAGTTCTCCTGCCCAATCCCAAACTTTAAATCTCCCCATTCCCACTGGGATGACAGGAGTGTGCTATCACGTTTGGCCTGTAGAGTGCTGGGCCTCATGAACACTAAAGAACAATTTTGCCAACTTGAGGCACATCCCTAGTCCAGTGACTATGATTTTAAATACAGATTTAAAGGAAGAAATCCATACCTTATATTGTAATCCTCACCAAAATTCTATGACAGAGGAGGACGTAGAACCTGGGTATGTATGGGGAGGACTCAATCTTATTGCTTAGTTAAGTTGAAATAGCATCAAACCTCCTAAGTGCATATATTTATACACTAGATAATTACTATGGTCAGCCTTAATCACAAGCCCTCTTTTCCAGGGAGAATCAAGTCAGAGACCCAGTATGTACAAGATATGAGCATAAGCCACAAGTGAACATTTCTATGGTCTTCTGTATGACTCATGGAATATTGTAGAAGAGGGGCCCGAAAGACTGTAAAAACCAGAAGATACACTAGATGGTGAAATGGTATATTTTGAAGACAGGCATTGCAATAGAGAACTTTCACCAACCATGGATGACTACACAGGAACATTACTAGCTAGACAGGGATGAAAAAGCACTCGTGGACCCCATTCCTCACCATTGAACTATTTTCTGTAGATAGATTCAGGAAAAGGGGGAGTCATTGCGTCTTATTGCATTCTTTTTTTTCCTTTCCTTTTATTGGATTTTTTATTTACATTTCAAATGTTATTCCCTTATCCTGTTTCCCCTCCAGAAATCCCCATCTCATCCACCCCCTTCCACTGCTTCTTTAAGGGTGCTCCCCCACCCAACCACTCCCTCCTGCCTTCTGGCCCTGGCACTCCCCTACACTGAGACATCCAGCCTACACAGGACCAAGGGCCTCTCCTCCCATTGATGCCCAACAAGGCCATCCTTTGCTACATATGTGTGTACTCTTCAGTTGGTGATTTAGTCCCTGGGAGCCCTGGTGGGTCTGGATGGTTGATATTGTTGTTCTTCCTACAAACCACTTCAGCTCCTTCAGTCCTTTCTCTAACTCCTCCAGTGGGGACCCCGTGCTCAGTCCAATAGTTGGCTGTGAGCATTGCCTGTGTATTCGTCAGGCTCTGGCAGAGCCTCTCAAAAGACAGCTATATCAGGCTCCTGTCAGCAAGCGCTTCTTGGCATTGGCAATAGTGTCTTGGTTTGGTGGCTATATATGTATGGGTTGGATTTCCAGATGGGGCAGTCTCTGGATGGCCTTTCTTCAGTTTCTGCTCCATACTTTGTCTCCGTATTTCCTCCAGAAAGTATAGTCTTTGGGTAGTAGTTTAGTCCTTTGACACTCTGGTTGGTTGACATTGTTGTTCTGATGGGGTTGCAAGCCTCTTCAGCTCTTTCAATCCTTTCTCTAATTCCTCCAATGGGTTTCCCATTCTCAGTTCAGTGGTTTGTTGTTAGCATTTGCCTCTGCATTTGACATGTTCTGGCTGTGTCTCTCAGGAGAGATCTATATCTGGTTCCTGTCAGCATGCACTTCTTAGCTTCATCCATCTTATCTAGTTTTTGTGGACACACACACACACACACACACACACACATATGTGTGTGTGTCACATGTGAGGTAGGTTCTGAATGGTCATTCCTTCAGTCTCTGCTCTAATCTTTGTCTCTCTATCCCCTCCTATGCATATTTTTGTTCCCTTTTTTAAGTAAGAGTGAAGCATCCACATTTTGGTCATCCTTCTTCTTGAGTTTAATGTGGTCTGTGGATTGGATCTTAGGTATTCTGAGTTTTGGGGCTAATATCCACTTATCAGTAAGTGCATACCATGTGTGTTCTTTTGTGATTGGGTTACCTCACTCAAAATATTTTATAGTTCCATCCTTTCGCCTAAGAATTTCATGAAGTCATTGTTTTCAGTAGCTCAGTGGTACTCTGTTGTGTAGATGTACCATATTTTCTGTATCCATTCCTCTTTTGAAGGACATCTGGGATCTTTCCAGTTTCTGGCTATTATAAATAAGGCTGCTATGAACATAGTGGAGCATGTGTTCTTGTTATATGTTCAAGCATCTTTTGGGTATATACCCAGGAGTGGTATAACTGGGTCCTCAGGTAGTACTATGTCCAGTTTTCTGAGGACCCGCCAGACTGATTTTCAGAGTGATTGTACCAGCTTGCAATCCCACCAACAATGAAAGAGTGTTCATTTTTGTCCACATCCTCGCCAGCATCTGCTGTCACGCGAATTTTTGATCTTAACCATTGTGACCGGTGTGAGGTAGCATCTCAGGGTTGTTTGAATTTGTATTTCCCTGATGACAAAGGATATTGAACATTTCTTTATGTGCTTTGCAGTTATTCAATGTTCCTCAGTTGAGAATTCTTTGTTTAGCTCTGTACCCCATTTTTAAATAGGGTTATTTGATTCTCTGGAGAACGTCTTGAGTTCTTTGTATATATTGGATATTAGCCCTCTATCAGATATAGGATTGGTAAAGATCTTTTCCCAATCTGTTGGTTGCTGTTTTTGTCCTATTGACAGTGTCCTTTGCTTTATAGAAGCTTTGCAATTTTATGAGGTCCCGTTTGTCTATTGTTGACCTTAGAGCATAATCCATTGGTGTTCTGTTCAGGAAATTTTGCCCTGTGCCCATGTATTCAAGGTTCTTCCCCACTTTCTCTTCTATTAGTTTCATTGTGGTGACCCCACCACATTCCAGTGGGTAAACCCAATCCAATGATTCGAATGCATTGGTCATGCAACAAAACCAAAAGTTATTAATCATGAAAGGAAGGAGGTGTAGAATTAAAAGGCACAGTAGGGAGATTAAAAAGGCTAGAACAGAGAGAATAACTAGACTTTATCATGAACATGTATTAAATTGTCAACAAACTAATTTAATGAAAAATAAAAAACTTCTAAGTAGTTCTTATAATTAATATCTTAGTGATTGCATAGTGCTCACATACATATACATATGTATGTGCCATTATCTTCTAAGTCAAATCATTTTATTTGTATATGAATAAAGATAAGGAGCTACCATATGAAAAAAAGCTATTTAAATTTTTCTCGGTATTTCATTAAAGCATCTCCCATTCAATCAGGAACTTAATAAGTATATTTTAATGGTTTCATGGTCTTCTACTGAATGGCATTCATATATGTAATTGAACTGAACGTTTTTCTCTTCGGGGATACTGACAGTGTTTCCATAGATTCGAAGAGCATATATTTGAGAAAGCGACAGAAGGAAACATATTTGTTTATGTTTTCAACTGGTTTGTTTTCCCATGGCCCGATCGCTGATGCAGACTCTGTGAATCAGAAAGTATTTTTATGGCTCTTGATGCACAGGACTCCTGCCCATTTCCAAGCATGACGGTTTGTTTTACCTGACTCCAGATTGTTCTGACTCCCTGTAGTCAATATTTATTTATGAGAATTGTTAACTAAAGGTAATGAAAGCAATTGAGGAGAATTTAAATGGGGAAGCAATTTGCTTGAAACTTCTCCTTGAAAAAGTCCTTGATCAAATTGTATATGAATTTTAATTTTGCTCTTCTGACTATGGGGCACACGCCAGACCCCTTCAGTTTTGCTTTAGAGATCAACTTTAACTTTGATGTTGGTTCTTCTGTCTGCTTTCTCGTCCACTTCATAAGTGAATTTCTACTCTCTCGTCTGCTGTAGTGGTGCAAATATCTCTGGGTCTGGACAAAGGGGACACGTTTTCTTCCCTTACTCATTGCCTGCCTTTGTCCTGAAACAATAGAGCACAGGTCCTTCTTCCCTTTCCCAAACAGTTTGAGACTCTCAAGTCTGTTCTGTCCTCCAGATTCTGTTCTGAGGTTTAAATCCTTGAAATCCCTTTGCTCAGAATCACTTCCACATGATACTTGCTGCATAAGCTTCAAGCCAAGCTGGGGTCAGAGAATGACACATCCAAAGGAGCTTCTAGTGCCCATCATCCACAATGTCACAGTGGGACTCCTTCAAAACATGCTAGAGATGGTGCTCCCATTGTCCCTAAGCTCATATAATTCCCTATGTCTTTCTGTAGTCCTAAAATAGTACCCAAGTCTACTGGCTGAAGTCCCATGCAGATACCAAGCCCAGTGATGGATCTAAAGGGTCACATTTGAAAGATATCCTTGAAGCACCAAAATCCTGCACAGCAAACCAGGAAATAGTCAACCCATCTGCCCTGTGACATCTGGGTTTTGTTTGTGTGCATTCAGCAAATGGGCCCGAGCATAACAAAATAGCCAGAACTCGTCTTGTTACTGAGAAACAGGTTATTCTACTAGAGCAGTTCTGCATGGAGCCACGTTTCCTAGCAAGTTACAAACCACACAAGGACCGGTGTCTCACTGGAGAACATCTTTGGCTTTCTGTGTGAGGAACTTACTGAAGTCCAGAAATGTGAAGCATGTGGCTTCTTACAAATGCTTCTGACTCACGGTTGGAAACTGTGATCTGGACTTTAGGTCAAAGGCAAGAACATGCTTTCCCTGATCAGCTTCCTGCCTGTGAGTGATCAATCATTCATTTCCCCGGGGTGTTGTAGTTCATAGGTCTGTGGCCTGTTTTCCATTGGCTTCTATTATCATTTGCTAATTAGATTACAACCTAGGATTTACCTTCCTGTGCCTCTCAGAGCCCTTCCCCTACCCTGTTTTTCTGTTAGCTTTAGAAATGTGGCTGATCTTGATGTCTCTTGGCCTGTTGTGTTAAACCAAGCAGAGGGGGAACTTCATATGCCACTTTGCTTGGGAAGGCCAGAAGAGGTTTAAAAAAAAGAAAGAAGAGAAAGAAAGAAAAAAGAAAGAAAATTCAATTACTCTGATTCATGTTCAGATCTAAGGTACCTTAGCGAATACACATTTTAGAAATTTTAGAGATTTTGGCATCCCTGGATTGCCTTGGGCTTTAAAATATAACTCTCACCTTGACTTCATGTCTTGCTTATGCTTAATAAAAAATTATTTTCTAATAGAAAATAACATCATGACTCTCTCTGGTGGGTACTGTGTGTGTCAGCCTGGCTAGGCTGCAGAGCCCAGTTATTTAGTCAAACACCAATCTAAATATCATTATGAAAATGGTGACTTCTGTGTATGATTAGCATTTAGATTACTGGAATCTAAGTAATGCAGATTATCGTATCTAATGTAGGTGAGCTTTTTGAGTCAATCGAAGTCCTCAAATGACTGATGATCCCACAGAGAGCGGATTGCATCTCCAAATTGCAGTAAAGAAATTGTGTTGTGGGGCCAACAAAATGCTCAACAAGAACGGTGCTGCTGCCAACCCTGATGACTTGAGTTCAAATCTTCTCAGGACCTACATGATGGAAAAAATGGAGGGGATTGTCAGGAGTTGTTCTCCTACCTCCACTTTTACACTGTGGCATGCATATAACACACACACACACACACACACACACACACACACACACACGTGTCTGTACATGTACATACACACAAATAAACAATAAGTAAGGATAGTAATAAAAAATAATGAAAAAGAAATAGTGTTATTGTTGATGCTATCTGACCTTCTAGGGTCTGATTCTCTGTCACTAATTTGGTGTTTAGTCCCTTTGAGGATAGTAGATGGCACTGATTCTTAGGATAAGCTCTTACTATAAGCAGGCACATCAATTTTGTCCTATAACTATTAATACTTTGTCTTGTCCCATGCCTGACTTGAGTGCACATTTCCTTGGGTTATGTGTCACTGACCCCCAAATCAAGGAATAAATATTAACTCTATCTCTAAGTTCTACTTTGAGCTGGCTTCAATACAGGTAGCAACATATTATCCCAAGTTTTGAGGGCACAGAATTTACACTAGAAATGCACCTAAATGCTAAAGGTTAAGAAACCCATCCATATACACTCATTCATATATATATGTGTGTGTGTATATATACACATATATATGTATATATATTCATGTGTACATACATATATACACACATACAAGCATTCACACACATACATACATACATATGTGCACATATATATGTACAAACATACAAACTCACACAAATATACACACATGTACACTCACACATGCATGCACACATACACATATATTGGGAAGGAGCAACATAATCTGGGCTTGAAATTATCCTCCCAGGTGGTCCCTGTTCTCCAATGTTATTCTGAAGTTCTACAAGGTAGCTGATGAAGTGACAGAAGTTCTCTCTCTGCATCAGATAACCAAAGTTTGGCCAGTGTACCCGATGGTTTGGGGACTTGACTTGGGGGCTTTTCTATGGCTTGCTGGTGTACAGATCTTTCAAGCTGGACTAGGACTCTCATCACTTCTAGCCACTGTCTAGCCATCTGCTTTCAGAGGTTTTCTTGTTTCTATCCTATCCCAAGAAAGGAAGCAGCAAGAAGCCCTTAGATGGGTGCTTTGGTTTCTACACAATCCTTATGTGGTCATCTTATAGTCCAGGATTTCCTTTTTAAATTTATACTGTGTGTGCATATACACACAGGTGTATGTGGAGGTTAGAGGACTTCTTGCCAGAGATCATTCTCTTCTTCAACCATATGGGACTCTGGGATTGAATTCAGGTCAGCAGGATTGACAGTAAGCTCCTTTTCTACCCTGAGCCATCTTGCTAGTCCTAGTCCAGTACTATGCCAGCTCTCTGTGAGGAACAATCACCTTCTCCCTCCACAGCTTGTCCTTGGGCCACCACATTCACAATGAGAAAGGAGAAAAGTAAACTACCAAAATGACAAAGCCTTATCTGGGCTAGCGGATGTGAAATTACTATCAAAATCTTAAATGTTCTTTGCTAAGATCATACCAAAGATCATTGACACCCATGAGCCCCATTCATCTTTGTTTCCTTCACTAGCAAATATCTAGTCCCTATATTTTGCATGAAAATATCTTTTCTGAGAATTAAGAAGTAAAGAAATCACATGAATTACCAAGAAGAAAACAATAGTCATGGTGCGTGCCGTAACGTGCTGAAGAAGGCATAGCTCTCTGAACATTGTTTTGAAACCATTAAATGGAACCTTTATCAGAACCCTGGATCCTCAGGCAGCTCATCTGGAACGTACCCAAGAATTCATAGGGATGTGAGAATTCCATAAAGAAATTCCTGGAGCTTCTGGCATGTCATGGGTATTAGGAAATGGTGGCTGTGACAGACTCCATGCAGCCAAAGGCACGGGGTGAATGGAGTTATGGGTGAAAAGACTTTGCCATCCACTTCTGGAAAACAGGTTTTTCAAATGAATACAACAACAAAATGATTAAACATGTTTGGTTTGTTTTTTGAGTCTTTCGTGGAACTGTTAAGTTCTTAAGTGGACTCTTCTTAACCTTGTCTCACTCACGGGGCAGCATACACTGCAGTGTCAAGGAAGCTGTTAGATCATTCAGAACTAGGAGCCCTACCACTTCTGTGGCTCAGACACCCATCTCCTTGATGACTTTTAACCCTGGGGAGTTAAACTCGTCTCTCTTACTTCTGAGTTTGAAAGCACTCATGGATCCTGGAGGATTACGTGCACCGTAAGAAAGTCTGAATTGAAATAATAACATCGTATCCTTGAAATGTTAAATACTCCTACATACTGGATTTTCAATAAAATCTAAGCAAACAAATCTTGAAGCCATCTTTCCTGTTAACTAAAAATGACACAAATTTAAATTAATAAGTGATACAGCAATAAAGACGCTCAAAGATAGGATTCATCGTGCATTAAGCACTAGATTCTTTATTTAGGCCAGACGTGATTATGTGATAATAGGATAAATGCCTTGCTAAGTGCATAAAAACGAAAATGCTCCGTATATCACACAGGCATATTACATTTCCAGGGCATTAATTTACTTCATTATGCAATGAAATTATACTTTTTAAGTGAAATCTCGAGGAGAAATCAATTTGCTGAATGGAACCCAAGATGTATTCACCTTAGATAAGGATCAGCATTTACCACACATCCTACATCAGGCCATAGCCTTCCCAGATCCTCTTTAAAATGAGGAAGAATTCTAGAAAACTCCGAACACATCTTGGCAAACATTCCAGCATTCTTTCTGACTCAAAGTTTTTCAAAAAAAAAAAAAGAAAAGAAAAAGAAAAGTCATGCTTAGTTCCTAACATGTACAGCCAATCTGTAAAGTGCCAGGGTGAACATGGGTGTTTCTCTAAGTCAATAGCTTATCAATATATTCAGAAATACATTTGAGTGACTAACTCCCACTGACAACTTTCTCATGGCTCTGTAACATCAGATCTTCAGCAAACAGAAACCTTAGTTGTAGCTTGGGTTACCATAGTCTACTTCATCCGTTTGACCTATATTTGTTCCTGCCATATAGACTCTGTCCAGATGGTTGTGAAAATGAGTGGGAGTACAGTCTGTGTTCACACTCAAGGCTAAAGAGTAACTTATCTATCTTTCTTTTTTCTACCCTCCCCCACATCTAATCTATAACTCCATCAATCAGTTCAATTGCCAACCTGCATTTCAAGTTCATCCACTGCCCTCTATTTGCACAGAAACCTGAAGGAAGACTCCATCCGTCACCCCGCTATCTATGCAGCTGCTTCCTAATCTGAGTTCCAGGCCCCTCTCACTCACGGCACTAGACTCTCCATGGCACAGAGTAGACAGAGGAATATTTTAGGAGCGCCAATAATGTGTCATCCCACCAATTAAGCTTCCGGTGTATTCTACCACAGAAGAAATCTCTGTGACTCTCTAGATCCTATTGACCCCACTGTACTTGGTGTGTTCCACTTCCTTGCCTTTTACCATAATTACCCTGCTGGGCTGCTTCCCTTCCAAACTTATTCCCACTTTCTGGATGTTATCCAGTTTGTTTTAGTAGAATGTTTTTATTTTCCTTTCTTGGGACAGACCTTTGATTTATTTTTTTCTTGGAAAGATCTCAGACCATACTATATGTAGTGACATTTCCAAGGTACTTTCCATTCCTTTGGGGTTGTTTGTTCGTTTTGCATCATTGACAATAAGGAAGTATCTCTGGGAATCTGTTGTGATCTGCCCCTGGCCCAGAGGCTCCAGGGGAGCAGCGATCACATTTGCTTTGTTGTTTCTATACCTCTGGAGCTAGCGCCATGCTCGACACACTTCCTGAACGGATTGAAATGTGTAGATTCTGATAGTGTCCATACTGGATCATAAAGTGTCCTTCTCACCTGTGCAAATAAGAGATACAAAAGGACGAATATTCAACCTATTTGCATTGGCTTAATGAGCCCTCGCCAAAGACCATTTTTAAAAGAGCACATTCATTAAGAAGTGATTGGCTTGCTAAAACCCTTTGAACCACCTCTTGAGGCTTAGGATTGAGTGATGACATTTTGTGCACTTTTATAGAGGTGTTCTTAATGTTCCTGTGTGCTCTCGTGGGCTATTTCAGCAATCTGTGTTACTATGTGACATTTTGATTTTCACCCCATCAAGTACACAAATCAAGAAGGATGTTGCTATCATGGATGATAGACAGTTTATCAATTCGTGATGTCAGCATTAAAAATAGTGTCTGGACCCTTCCTCCTGGTATGTATTTAATTCTCTTGATAAATTAAAGCCTAGTTTTGGCCTCTGACCGAGTTTAATCTGTGTGATTAGTGAAATAGGATCCTATGCACTCTTGTTTCAGGATTCACTATGCTAATAATATGCTTTGTACACTTCCTGAACTATAGATGATAGACAAGAAAACAATCCAGATTACTTACTGTCAAATTCACTCAATTTCCCTTAGATAAAGAAAATTGAAATGAAGTTACATGAGTCAGTTGCTCAGATCCAGAAACTAAGACATCAATAGTGCAAGGACTCCTGAGACTGTAGAACGACTGAGGAAATTTTACCCTGAAATGGAAACTTAAGGGCTTTTTGGAAAGTCATTTGGATGATGTTTTGTTGGGATAAGCATGTGAAGGAACATTTCATTAAAGTGGACCCGGGTGTGAAAAGCTAAGGCAGACTCGTGAAGGAATGTTTCACTGAAGCAGACCCAGGAGAGAGGATGTTCTGCTGAAGCAAACTTGTGAAAGGACACGTGATGAAAACTTCTTTACTAAGGACATGAATGTATTGGTCCCCTTTACATTGCATAGTTGAGCTACATTTGTTAGGACTCTGTGGAGAGAAATGCACCAAAAAATAATAATAATAATGTCTGGTGGTGTATTACAGTTTGTTGCTGCTTCGAAGGACTCAGGCTGATTGGATACACGTGCTGAGGCAAGACCTGTGCTGAGGCAAGAACCATGCTGACACGAGAGCTGTGATGAGGCAAAGCAAGTGGAGGACACATCATGTTTGGAGGGTATAAATAGGATTCCATAGAGTGATGGAGAGAGAGCTCGGTTTTCTAGTATAGCTAGCTGTGCAATGCTTATGAGTCTCCAATCTTCACTGATCTTTGCTTCCCTGAGAAAGAGACATAGCTGAGAACTTCTCTTGGTGTTCTTCTTGGTCCCTCCTGCTGACTTTAGCTGAGGCTAAGTCCTGGCTGTCTCTACTAGGGTGTGTCACCACTGTTGACTGACCTGAACTTCTGGTGTATCGTGAGGTGTTTGCGAGTGGATCAAGCTGCCTCTGCCTGCTAACCTTTGAACTGAAGTGCTGATTTCCAGACAGCATGGATGGGAGTTGCTCCAAGGAAACTTTCTAAAAGGTCCGCTTCTCCCATGTTCTTTCTTTTCCACTACCTCTGGTGGGTCGTGGCTTAAAAGGAAGGTGAAAGCATTTAAGAATCATCACTAAAATTAGGATTAAAACAATTAAAGTTACCCTACAGGATGTGAAGAATTCAGGCTAAGAGGAGGGGATGAACATCTAAACAGTACTGTCTCCCTCTCAATCTTCATTCAGGACCTGAACAGGCCCCTGGGGAAGCATCTCCACTGTGTCTTTAGCTGGGTCTCTGCTCCTGGGAGATTCTGTATTCTGATATGCTCTGTTCCTATATGATAGCTGTATCCTGACAGCCTCCACTACAAAGGAGACTCTGTCAGGCTGGTATTCTTCCTGCTCCAGAAATCACTATTCCTCAATTCAATACCATCTGCCCCTCCCCACCTCCTGATACCTGCCTCTCCCCTGCCCCATATCTCACATATAACTGACCAAGAAAATGTATTGATGTCTCTCTGATGCATTCCTCTTCTTGATCCAGTTCTCCTTGCCCCTCCTATGCTTTCTCCTTGAAAGTAGGTCTCCATCTAAACTGTTGGATAAAGGACAGAGACAGCATCGCCTCTTTTGGTGCCTTTGTGCAAACCAGAACCACACTGTTCAAAGAGTGAGAAACAAGCAGAAAAACATCAATGCAGTCTGTTCACTTTTGTTTAACGAACATGAAAGCTATTTTCAAAAGAACTTGTTTAGCTGCTATGAACCTCAAGTCCATCACATGTCCATGCAGAAAATCCCCGTCATCCAAAGTTCCTGGTAAGAAATGGCAGCATAGTTATCAGAGTCCATAGTTAGGAGATGGAAGGAAGTTGAGGTAATGAGGACAGTTTATGACTTTGCCTTGCTCCCTGCCAAGAGTTGCCTCTGACTGGCTTATCCCCAACACAAACTTCTTTCTCCTGCTCACCAGCCTTTGTCATGAACTTTCCTTGGCGTCTCAATAACCAGCTTCTACCCGACCATTCAGACAGAAGAAAGGGAGCAGCTCCTCTATTAAACCATCCGTAAATCATCCCCCTTTAAATATGCTACTTGCTTCCTGTGCTTGCCAGGTAATTATTCTCATCCTGGTAACCTACTGAATGGCCAAGACCTTGAGATGGAGCTAGGGAGATGGGAAGGGAAGACGTCACAGTATTCTGCTTCAGGGCATGGACTTGTTCAAGATGATCACCACCTGGCATCACTCAGGTTAATAAGCTCGTGAAATATTTTGCAAAAGAAAAAAAAGTGTACCTTCTTTTGGTGTTATTGTACTATGATTTATGCTTATATTCAGAAGGCAAATGAAGGGCACAGGAGAACAATTAATCTTTGTCTATTTAGCTTTTGTTGTTATTAAGTACCTATTATGGTAGGCGGAATGTGGGGACAAGAGAAGAAAAAGAGCAAAAATGATTTACCAGTTGAGTTTAAGGACTCTAGAGGAAAACAGAGCTGAGTGTAGTTAGGCTTCCCGTTTGAGGCACACTGAACAGGGAAGCCTCAGAGTCTCTCTCTTTCTCTCTTTCTCTCTCTCTTTCTCTGTGCGTGTGTGCGTGCATGTGTGTGCATGTGCGTGTGTGTTAAAGGGATTGAGGAATGAGTTAAGAGGGCCACAAGCCATTCTCTACTCGCAAAAAGTTCCCTCTTTCCAGAGACTGTTTGTCATCATAAAGGAATGTATTCAGTTTGTCATAATGATAAGGTGGAGAAAAATGAAAAGAAGAAACATTTCTGTTGACAATTCATTAATAGAACCTAGGTAGCTTGATGTCCTATTATGTTCTGTCTAGCCATAGACAGTTGTTTAACCAACGATGCCAGTATATAGTTGCATATAAATAGCAGGGGTAAAGGTCTTGAGGCTGGCCCAGCCCAAAAGATGCCTCCTCTGTATTTTTCTTTTCTTAAAGCAGGACCACACATCTTGACATCTTTTCAAATCTCCCTGTAGCCCTGTGGTCCCCATGCAACTCAGGCTGTGATGTGGGTTTTATTTAGGACCTTCAGTGGAGCAGATCACAAACACACGTATGGTTGTTCTTCAGGATTGAAGATGACCTTACTGGTGGCAATTGATGCTGATAAGAATGGAAAGATCAGTAAGAGGAGAAGGATGCTGCCTACTTAAGACCTAGGCACAAGTAACTCTGCCTGGAGGGTTATTTGTGGCAAGGAAAGAGACTATTGACACTCAAGAGGCTTAGAGTTTCTTCACTGAAAGCTCCAAGAGAAATCAGCTTCAATTTTTCATAGGTAATTGAGACTCGAATTCATCAGTTTATGAGCTGTATTTATAAAGAAATGTTATATTTTTTACAGCTTTTTCCTTGTAAACGTGTTCATAATTTCTTTGAAAGTGGATTCATCTGGTATCACTGTTTTACACTTCAAATATACTGAAATTTTCTGTCTCATTTTATTACAAGATTCCAAAAATAGCAAGATTAAAAATAATAGTCTGTGCCCTTAATAAATTCAATTATTGAAACAATACATTTCCTATTTAAAATGGTTTGAATATACTCCTCCTGGAGCTACTCAGCCATTCTTCCCTTAGCCACTGAGAATCTTACAAGCTTGTGAAGGATACTGCCTTCTAACCTTTGGACACAAACAGGGATGCTCTCCACTTCTTTCTATAAATGCATTATATTGAAAATCATTCTGGAAGAGTTCTGTAAATGATAACATCCAACTAAGGCTTGGATGTTCTAGCAAATTAGCCATGTACAACCAAACTCCAGAAAGAGGTTCTAGCCCTGTACTATGCTGTGATCTGTTCCTAAGTAGTAGCTGCAGCCTGACATCGTCCACTATAAGACATAAGAGTATAGCACCTTTAAATTCACTGCCATGGAATTCGGAGGCAGGTGGATTTCAAGTGTGAGGGCACCCAGGGCTGTATATTGAGTCCCTGTCTCTCTACTAAAGAGAAGCTTCCAGAAAACAGAGGCCTGTTCCTTGGTTGTCTCAATGTTTTTTACAAGGTGACCTACTTTGGCATAAGCCAGAAGCAGGTAGAATGAAGGAAGATCCTGCTAAGCCCTTTCTTCACTAAGTCTAAGAAAGGATTTTCTTTCTCCGGTGGCTTCCTAGTGCCAACGCTAATGATGCATATAAAAATGCTAGCACTGGGTTCTACCTCAGGCCTTTCTTAAGCCCTGAAGGACATAACAATTCATCTCCTGCACACCGAAGAAGGAACAAATTTGGTTCTTTGCATATATAACTTGAGTGGAATTTATGATCAGTTTCTGGGAAGGAGTATTTAAGATGTACTGATCAGTAGTCTAGGCATCGATTCTTCCATGGACTTCTCTGAAGAGGAGAGAGAGACCCATAAATGTGCTGCTTAATGATTTTGGGGAGCTTGGGGCCCAGAAATCTAAATCATGCTTGATCTTTTCCTCTCCAATTGAAGACAGTCATGTGAGCATGGTCAGGGGAGCAAAATCTTTTAAGAGTTGAAACTTCTCTGTGCATAGGAATAAATATAGCAGATATTTGATTTTATATATACATATAAAAATGCTCATCCTTTTCTCAGTGGGCTCTCAGTCATCCTGGGAAGAAAGCCTCACAAGCTTACACAGGTATGTGGAAATATAGAGAGAACAGAGTAGCTCTTTCCACAGTCACGGTGCACCATAAGACTTAGATCATGTTTTAAGATTCTGAGTGATGGGCCGTAATATCATGAAAAATCTGCTAATGCTTGACTTTGTCATTACCCTAAATATTCAGGAGGAAAATGGTTTCTACCACAAGTTCCACAAAAGCACCCCATAATTCCCTCCACTTCTGAGGTCCCATTGCAATGAATACACTGTTGGAATTCAATTTACTCTTTCCTCTGAGTTGGATTTATTTGTCCCTTGAGTATTTTGCTTTCTTCTTTCTTTCTCCTATCTCCTCTTTCTTCTTTTTCATAATATGTGTAGTGGGAGGAGACTACCACCAATCATTAAGTGAGGAATAAATATATATGAATTCAAATCCATACTTGCCGGCACCCAGCACTGTTAATGTTTCAAGAGTCAGGAAGAGTGATCATCATTCATCATTGAAGGCAGACCCACATGTTTTTTAGTGTATTCCACCTAAAATTAAGGTTTATATTTACCAAAGCAATAAAATATTGTCCTGACCATACTGCCCTTTTTACTTGATTCTTGTAACAATACAGGAATTAGATCTACAGCAGGTGTTCACAACCTGTTGGTCACAACCTTTGAAGGTTGAATGACCCTTTCTTCAGGTCTGATATTAGAAATCCTGTATATCAGATATTTATGTTATGATTCATAACAGTAGAAAAATTATGGTTAGGAACTAAAAATTAAAATAGTTACATGGTTGGAGTCAGTACAACATAAGGAACTGTATTAAAGGGCTGTAGCATTAGGAAGATTGAGAACCACTAATCTAAAATGTGAATCCTTGGGGCAGTCATTTCACTTCCTCTAGGTATTATATGAGTTATGAAATGCTAGTATATCCGTGAGTTAAATTTGACATGAGAAGAACTTTTTAAAATGCGTCTCCAATCTTCACAAATTTTTTTTGATTCTCTTTCACTCTTACTGGCATAAATGTAAATTTTAGAACAAAATGCATGACCTTTTGAGGGTAAATTCAATTATAATATACAAACATGAAATGTCACATGTAAAGAATGTCTTGTATCCTTGATAAAAAGTTTGCCTTTTCTTTAAGCTCCATGTTTGTGTTGTGTGTGGCCTGCTGGAACCTACCCATAAGACCAACTGGAACAGAGAGATAAATCAGTCAAGCAAAAGCTGAGCATAAGCCTTAGAGTGGAGACGTTCTTTAAGAAAAAGATACGATGGTTCTAATCATTCTGACCATGGCCCAATCTTGACTTGACCTTGTAGCTCAAAACCCCACAAACAAGAGTCTTTTGATAAAAGAAATTTATACCGACATCCATTTGTACTAATGAGGTCTTTAGACAAGTCTAGGTTTCATTAGGCCATGCCTGGATCATAAGAGGAGTAGTTTTGGCAAAATCTAGCATTGAGCAGCTAGCATCAGCCATAGAGTATATATTGCTTGGTATGTGGAATAGTCTAAAAGCATAGTTGCTTATATCAATTCAGTCCTAAAGATGAAGCTACAGCAACATTGTTAGAAAGAAACAACTTCTAATAACATCTCAAGTAAGAGTAGGACTGACTCATGGACAGGCCCAGATGGAGAGTAAGGGATCTTTAACCCTGAAGTCTTGGAAGATCGTATCTCGGCCTTCAATCTGTAAGCCTTTAGTCTGTCCTAATTTGTAGGGCTTCACATCTGCATGCATGAAACAATGAGCTCTTGTAAGACCATCAGTGAGCTACTTCTAAGCCGCTCTACCTACAAAGGATGGTGTTTCCCTGCCGTTAGCCTCTCAGGTCATTTTGACAGTTTCCTAAAAAGGTCTTGGCTATCAAATATTTGTAGGTCAACTTTGTCATCAATGTGGTCATTTTCATGACCTATGTATAAGTTGATACACAGCCATGATACATGATTTGTCTAAGATAAATTAATCTCAGGTAGGAGCACATTTGATGCCTCAAGTACCATGTGTCTTTTCTACTTCTCAAATGACCTTTCAGGTCACCATACTTGATGATCATACAGTGCTCCATCTGACCATGTAATTTCTTTCTTTTATTTGTTGATTTTAAGTAAACTCCATACATACCTGGCTTCTCGTTACATGTTCCTACTTTAAAAAAAAATTAAAAGAAGTAATCACAATATTGGAATATCTAATAAAAGAATCAATAAGCCAACCTAATTGCAGAAGGTCTATTAAACATAGTACTTAGCAACTGAAGCAGAGTGCCATCTTCTATTCAGGATACAGCAATTACGTGGTTAATTTGACATGTAACCAGGATCCAGCATCCCAATGCCTAATCCCATTTCTTTGAGATTCAACTCTTTACTTTAACCTGATTTTCATAAGTATTCATTTGTAAGTTAATTTTTTTTTCCTAGGTTGCTTTGGAAACCACACAGTTGAGTAAGATTCAAAGATCCATTTAATGGAATCTGACTCTGTCCTGTTGTTATTCTACCAAACCTGTCTTTTGGTTAATTCTTGATTTAGTATCCAATCAGGAAGACATTGAACAAATGTCCCTCTGAAGAAAAGGCTGAGCAAACTTCTTTTTAGCGAATGAAGAAATATTTCGTTTCCTTGAAATGGAAACAACATTCTGAACTAACAGTTAAAAAAGCATCACCCTGAGAGTTGATTAAAACATAACATTTCCAAGGCTCTTAAGAAACACACTTGGTAAACATCCAGTCCAAGAATGTGCATTTTAATCAATATACACTAGTAAATTTTTAAAATGTTTTCCACAGAATATATTTGGAAATATTTATCCTTTATGAACCAATGGCATGTTAGACACATACCAAATCCTCTCCATTTTCTTCCTTGAGCATTTATGATATTAAGCAAAAATAGATGGATGTCATAGACTGGGAATTCCAAGAACCAAAAGCTTCATTAATCTATTTTTTCAGTGAAAATAGCATCTTGAAACTACGACATCATCTTAAATTTAATCTCTATTCAGACTGAAGCCCAGATCCTGCTTGACATTCATTTTGAATCCTAATCATCCTTAACCATGTGCTTTTCTTGATATAAGGCTTATATTCCGAGTTTCTCTGTGTCTCTCCAGAATAGGTGGACCCACCAGTCTGTCACTAGGAGATTGTTTCTGTGTACAGAGTAGTTAGGCCTCCCAAGACTTCTGAGACATTGCAGAGGTTGTTGGGTAGCAGTTGGAGTTAAGAGGGAATGTTAGAAAAAGCCTGTGAGGAGCATAAATTTTCATATTTTTTTAAGATTTATTTATTTATTATATATGAGTACACTATAGTCCTCTTCAGACACACCAGAAAGAGGGCTTCGATACCATTAGAGATGGTTGTGAGCCATCATGTGGTTGCTGGGATTTGAACTCAGGACCTCTGGAAGAGCAGTCAGTGCTCTTAACCACTGAGCCATCTCTCCAGCCTGATTTTTATATTTTTAAAAACAAAATATCACAGTTTCCATTATTCAGCAAAATATGGCTTCACAGGAAAATGAAAAAAAGACCAAAAACATGTTTTTAGGGAAAAGCTTGTCTGACTTGTTAACATGCAACTAATATGGAAAAAAATCATTTCAGAACCCAATAATCATTGAGACAAACTGAATTATTGATGTCCTTCAAAGTGTGCATGCGCTAGCCTCCTGTCTTCTCTGGTAAAAATATCTTCCTTCTAGTCCAGTCCCTGGTTGGCATTCACTAACAGTTATGGTCTTCAGGCCTGTCGTTTGCACAGAGCCCATCCCTGCTCAGCACACTTGAAACCCAGATTCCATTTTTACCTAAGTAACCTACGGAAGTGGGTCAATGACAGCTCTGATGACAGAATCCCTGAAGCCCCATTCTGGGCTGGCTTAGCACCTCATGTTGGTCCATGGTGGTCTTGGATCCCCGGCAGGCAGGATCTTGTGACTTCTAAGAAATTATTATGTGGCAGTAACTATATAAGCTCCCCCACCCCCAAATACTACACTAGTCCAAAGAGTTCCCTAGATCACTCCTTTGTACCATAATCTTAGAATTCCTAGAGGCTGTTACTGCAGAACTTTCTTACATCCGAAGTGGGATTTTAGGATGACAAAGATTCCAAGAGCTCTCTATTAAATAGAAAAATAGGCCCACTGTACCTTTAAACTAGTCATGCCATTTTAAATGTCCACCATCCCAAACCACAGATCTGGAGGCTCTCAGAGAATATTAAACCTGGAAACAATGCTTCTCAAACTTCTACAGCCTCAGCCTCACCTGGTGGGCAACCAGGGATTAGGTAACTGTGTAGGCTTTATGTATTCCTGCAATAGCAAATTGGCTTAAAAAAATATAGGAAGAAAAAAATTTACATTCATTTTAACATCTGGCTATTTTGGAGTAGGTTACAAATTTTTACTTCATTTGCAACATGAAAGTCAGACTCCAAAGACAATTCCTGCTCGCACTGGCCGCTTAGGCCTCTATTACCGTGGGGAACAAGTTCGTTGTTTCCCATCACATCTGGAATTGGGAATGACTGCTTATTCCTTCATCTTGCAGAAGGGAGAGACTGCAGCCTTGATTTGGTCAAAGTCAATAATCGGCTCTTGTTAGTACTAAGCAAACTTTGTCAAAGTCAATCTTTATATTTTTTTAAAAGCTTATGGTATTATAATCCCAGTGAGTTCGATGTACTTTTTAAATGTATTGATCATTGATAGGTTGTATTCTTTTGCAGGAGAGAGAGGAGGCCAATTACAATAGAATATTGGGGTGAATATGAAAGCTATCTAAACTCTGTGTGTGTGTGTGTGTGTGTGTGTGTGTGTGTGTACATTTGTAGACACAGGTTTTTATGTATAAATATCAAGAGTTTAGATTTCTGAGTTTTGCAGTAAAGATGCATCAGAGCAAGAAAAAAATATAACACAAAACAGACCGTTCAGAGCACTGAATATGCATTTTCCCATTTTTTTCAATTTGGTATTCAATATACTAGTGCTCATTAAAATACAAGTGTGGCTCACCTAACCCCAGCCTTTTCCTTGGAAAAAAAATCATGCCTTCTTAAGTGTTTCCATCATTCATGTGAAAATCTAAAAGGGCTAAACATCTTTCCACTCCCAGCTGCCTGCAGTAACGGATTATGCCTTTGAACTTGCCAGTAAACTTCACGGTCCTCGTATAAATATCAAACTTGTCAAACTTGCTTTCCAGGGAAGACGGGTAATGAAAGGCTTATCTGTTTGGGGAGTAACTTAATGCCTCAACTTCACCTCAAAGTCCCATCCTGAGAAAATTTCAATGCAAGGGAAGTTCCTGTCACATATCGGGGTCATCTCTGGCTAGGCCTGGAGGCTGCGTTCACTGAAGTTTGGGCCTACTGTTCTCCCCACCTTCTACAGAGCCTCAAGCATTGCGCTGAACTCTGTGCCTCTCCTTACTCTCCCCCCTCCCTTGGAGTCAGGCACCCAAGGATTAAAAAAGCCCAAATACATGAGGTACAGTGGAAAGACATCAGTGAGGGTGTGCCAGGGTCACCCCGGGGACCTAGGGGTTACCAGGGCTGTGAGGTGAATAGCCAAACACTACCCACCCAGCTCATTACAGGACTCAGGCTGTTTTTCCAAAGCATCCAAGGGCAATTTCTCTGTGTCTGTCAGGGGATAGCTAACAGTTTTTTCCCTTTCTAAGAAACATATATACATACATATATATATATATATATATATATATATATATAGAGAGAGAGAGAGAGAGAGAGAGAGAGAGAGAGAGCAAAGCCCCAAAACTATGTATTTGTACTCTGATAATAATCCCCACCACCACTTTTCAGCGTTAAATTGCAGAGAGTATGTTTTAAAGATTTGGAACAGAGCATTATTCAAACTATGAAGAATGGCTTGCGCATGGGCCGGCTTCCGTGCTCGCCCCTCATGAGTGTCTCCATCATGATTTCCTAACACAAAGCCTGCTTCACTCTCAGATGTCTTGTTAAATTCATAACAATCCCCACAAGGTACTGACCGCTTGGGCCACATAAACAGCCTTCCATGGGAAGATCAGGGGTCTTTGTTTTCCTGGTAGGTAGTTGAGGAATGAGTTTCTAATGAGAACCTTCTGGCCTTCTTCAGACATGAAACTCTGTGATCTCAAGTTTCTGCAGCATGCCCCAGAGAAAGGGCTGTGGGTTTTAACGTGTGCAGTGATGCCAGCTAAGGGGAAATACAGGGACCGATTGTAGCCCCCCAGAGTCACCCCTCGGAACAAATGTTTCTACCTGGCTCTTATAATAGAGACATCAGACCTCTTGCGATTTTTCCCTCCCCCACCTCCTAAGCACTCCCAGATCCGTGGCCAGCTGTATTGTAGTTAAATTTCAAAATCCTCATTTGGCGGCTTTGTACAGTGGTGCAGTAATGGTTATAAAGCCCGTGGCACAAGTTGGAAAGTGGCAGGCACAGATATGCACTTTAAAGGAGGCATAAAACGAACGAAAGACATTACCGATGCAAGACCCAGTATTAACCACATTCACATGAGTTGTGTGTTTGTTCCAATAAACCAATAGTGCCAGATGTAAAATTAGCTTGTAAAACTTCTTTCCACTATACCATCTACCATTGCTATGTTCAAACACCAATGAACAGAGGTGACATATTTCTTTAAACAATGAGTTAAACAGTGCACATGACTCAACAGCACACATACATTCACAGTACATACATGACATTCACATGTCAATACATATGTAACAATACATATATAACAGCACACAGAAGGTACGTGTGCTTATATAGAATAAGTACAATGATTTTTATCACTTGGGGAAATTGAAGGAGATTCTCATTGCCACTTCGACTTATGTCACATATTAAAAGAATCTAAAAGGTCTGTGTTCCCCACACTTGCCCCAGAACACTGCTCTAGAAAAAAAGAACCGAGGTTTTGTGGTAAAGTTCTCTGCATTTCTTCAGCCAGTGTAGTTTATCTATTCTTCAGATAGTAGTGTCTGCATTTTCCCCAGGGACCCCATCTGTTGATCAAGTCAACTGAACTCAAGAGTGAGCACAGAAGCTAGGCCTGGATAAGTAGGTCACTTGGTTCTCAGTGCTCTAGTTCTGTTTGCAGGTAAGGCAAACCAGCACCATGCATTGGGACATAATCTTCTTTTGTTCTCCCTCACAGTGCTGTGGGTTGAACCCAGGCTTTCACATGTGCTAGGCATGCAGCTGACCGCCAAGCTACAGCCCCAGGCCTGGTTCACAATCTGATTAGAAGCTTTGGGAAATCAGGCATAGCAGAACACGTCTGTAATCCCAGCACTTGAGAGGCAAAAGCAAGGAGATCTTGAATTCAAGCTTTCCAGCCTGTGATCTATTAGACAGAAAGGGGGGAGGGAGGGGGAGGATGGGAAGGAGTGAGGGAGAGAGGAAGGGGGAGGAAGGGAAGGAGGGAGGGAGAAAGAAAGGAGGGTGGGTGGAAGTGAAGGGGCGGGGAGAGAAGGGAGGGTGGAAGGAAGGGAGTAAACATTTAGAAAATGTTCTGAACCAGGCCTGAGGCTGCAGCTTGCCTCATAAAACCTGAAGCTGTGAATATCCTTTCCTGTTACTAGCGGGGCATCTTAGGAGAAGGGGCCACCCAACATGGGACTGACTTAGGAAAACAGAATTAAAGTGGGAAGAAGAGCTAATCTATGAGAACATTATTTGACCATCTGGCTCCAAGTGTGACTGAAGTCCTCTTTGGACTTCAAATTGATTTGATAAATCATGTTCATTGCATAAGTGCTATGTTTTGTTAGGTTTTCTGTCTGTCATCGAAACTGTACTGATTGAAGTGTCTTTGTAGAGTCTGTTAGTACACTCACGTGAGTATTCTCATGATAATCTGTGAGACTGATATTACCTTCATTTACCAGATTCTAAGTACCTAAGGCTTAGAGGAGACAAGTTAACTCGTTTACCTAAGACCACCCAATTATGAAGTCATAATTCCAAAACTTGCCTTTGAATGTAGGTAAACCTAAGGTTTAAATGTGTCTTTCAATGTAAATACCTTTGAAAGGAGAAATAATTTATTCAAGTTGTAAATAATTTAAATCTCAATTAAGTGAAAGAGCTATGTGTACTCTCAGTTCAAAAACGAACTTCAAAGGAAGGGGAGGCCAGATGTGAATCTGTATAAGGGACAAGCCATAGTGAAGAATAGACACTCACCAAAGACACACATTTGGGTCAGTTCTATTCTCTACCAAGTCCCGTGAGATAGGTCTAATTTGTATTGTCATTGCAAAAGCTGAAGATGCACCCAGGTGAAATAGGAGCTCCAGCATCACAGCATGCACAGAGACATAGGCATCCTTCCACATCTGATTCTCTCCAGGCGTACACAGACAGGAGACAAGGGAGACAAGAAGGCATTGCCTGTGCTGACAAATACTCATTAGCTACTTGGGCGATGAACTCCTCTAGAATCCCATAGCTTCAGGAAGTTGGTTTGAGATGACACATAATCAGACAAAGGACTTCACTTTCAGACTTTAAGGAAAACTTGCTGCTGTGTAGAAACACAGTACAAATTATTACTTCCCACTTAGATAGCTAGAGACAGACGGAAGTACTCTGGGAAGATCCAGACTGCATGATCTCTTAGTATTGAAGAACTCATCTCCCGGACTCTGAAACCCAAAGATGTTTATAGTTTAGAGAGGAACAAGAAAATATACCAAAGACCTTTTGTGTCCTAACTGCTGAAGATGTTAATGGTTATTCGATGATTACAGACTCCGTGCCACAGAACCTAGGGTAATCAGAAGGATTCTAGGCAACTCTTTCTCGTAATTCTGAAGAAGTTTGAGAAGAAGCAAAGCTGGGTGTGGGAAGGTGCATTCAGAGGTGACATACCTGAACTGTGATCTTCAAATCTTCAGAAAACTTATTGATAATGGAAAGGAGAAAAGGTCACCTCCGATACCCCTTTAAGCCTTGTGCATCTGAGTGGCCCTGTTCTCAGCCCATTTTCAATGGCCCATGGCTTTTAGACAGTTCTAAAAAGAGCTTTGTCTAAAAGGAGTCTTTAGACAGTCCTGTGTGACCCTACCCTAATTTCCCAGTGACATTGGGCTGGCTTCTCTTTTGTGCCAAAGGTCACACAAGAATATCTTAAAAGAAGATGAAAGAGAGGTTGAAGAAACGAAGAGAATGTAATTCTTTCAAAGCCCTACCATAAAGCTACCTCCGTGTCTAAGAATATTTTCACATTATAGATGCCTGCTACTTTCAGGCTTTTATGTATAAATAGTAACTTTAGAGAAAACTTGTATATGGTCATTTTTGTCCTGGTTAGCACTGTCCTTCTTGTTAGACCTTAGATCTCCAGCCAGGGCTTTCTTGAGCTTACCAAAATAAAAAGGGAGAAAAAGGGAGAATTATCTGATCCATTCAAGACATTGAAAACATCCCATTTAATTATTTTATAAGAGTGTAAAGTCATGGGATATGTTCTTCCAGCTGGGGTTCCTTGACTGGCCTCAGTGGGAGAGGAAGTACTTAGCCTCACAGAAACTTGAAGAACCAGGGTTGGGGGAGATACCCAGGGGGCTTTCACCTGCAGAGAGAGAGAGAGAGAGAGAGAGAGAGAGAGAGAGAGAGAGAGAGAGAGAGAGAAAATCAATTCCCCCAAAGAAAACACATTACTTCAGAGAAATGGGCGTAGAATTTTCTACATGTGTCTTCTAAAATTTTTGAAATCATAGCGTAGAATCTCAAGTTGTAGCTTTTGTGCTGAGAGGGTTCTCAAATATGAAGGAATGCTTTTTAAAGAAAAATTTCTATTGATTTTCCCCACTTCACTAATGTAAGGGAGAAAAGAAAATGAGTGAAGATGTGGGTATTTGAATCCAAATCAAAGAACTGCTTTGTTCAATGGGACGCTTACTTACATCAGCCTAGATGGATCTGAAATATAATCTGTTGCTAGAAATAAGATATCTTCAGCCACTTCTCGGGCAATGATTTACTGTTTGAAGTGTGTGTCAGGTGTTCCTTGGTACATCTCATTTGAGCACGTTTTTCTTCTTCTGGTTTTCCTCCTAGGAGAAGAGCAGAGATTCCCAGGTCTGTAAATAGGGAACCGTCTTGCCATCACATCTGGAAGGTCCACACTGTCATCAGCTATAGCCCATCCCAAGCTGTGCTAGAGGTGAGTCTCAGAAATGAAGAAAAATGGCCCCAGCCATTGTCTACTTACTCTGTATGAATTTTGCGTCATCCATATTTTGGTTCTCCTTCATTTGAGTGGGTAATGGAGAACGGGCTGTAATTGTATTCAACTCGGTGCATCTCGGAGCTAAGGTCATTAGCGGGCTATTATTTCTTGGCATTATAAATTCCTCTTCTCCTATGATGAGTGTTCTTACATACCACAGATGCCTGGACTTTTTAAAGTTTGAATTTAAGAATTTTCCTAATACTCTCAGAAAATAAAGATTAATAAACGGTGCCCTACATTAGATAAATCAAGCATGGATAATTACATTCATTTAAATAATTTGCCTTTATAATAGTCTCCTATAAAAATAAATCAAAAGTACTTAGATTTGATTACTAATCGGCATCTCTCATACACAGCATACAATAAAATGTGATTTACTTAAAAATCAATGCTTTAATGGGCACCAATTCTGGAATACCAAAGCATATAAGAAGTAAGCAAATTCCTTGGGATATTTTCTTCAACATGTGTTTTACCCAGGACATTTTCTGTGGTGTTTCCAGGGCTGGAACTTCCTTTAGTTAGAAAATAATTATTTCCTGAAAAAAATAGAAAATTCATATTAAATATCTACTCTTTCAATGTGCTGGTCACAATAGTAAATAGATACCCAAAATTATATAATCTACTTTATTAATTTAACTATATCTCATATCCATTCTACCAATATCTATTTGTATCATGTTGGCCTTGATACATACAATTACCATTTCTTTTCTTTGGATTCATAACCTCCACCTTCACATACAAAGATTTCTTAAGACTGACAGCATAACCTTAGTATATAGGAGACATATTCAGCTTTACAGTCTGCATTTGCATTTAGTAAACAATGTTATAGTCTGAGAATGGAAGGTATTCTAGATAGATCCCTTATTTATACAAGTCACATGAGAACTCTTTAAACTCAGTCAGATGATATTGACAGATGTTCAGGTCTTTCAACTTTTAAAATTTAAGAACGGTTTATATTGCTTCACATGGCTTTGAATATTCTATGGTCTTTTTAAAAGTGTTTTGGCAATTTCAACTGCCTTTAATTATGTGTAACTTGCTGTATATACAATGAACTTTCATTTTGATTGTATTTTCGATCATGATTTTATTGGAAATAATGAATTTTAATCTTTAGTGAAAACTCAACTCAACTGCAAGTGGAGTCACTGTTGCCAAAAATCTAATTACAGTGACAAGAGAAAGAAAGTCACCTCTACACACAGCTGATCTCACATATGTGCCTTCAAAGATCAATGCTTTGCAACGACTCCCTGCATGGTACTGAAAAGAACACAAGACCCAGTATATCAGTAATGTTTTTTAGTGAAATAAAACTTGTACCTCGTACGTGGGCGTTTTCATTTTTTAAACCTCCTAAGCCCCTCCCCCCTATTTATTATTAAAACTTCTATGAATTTTTCAAAGCTTCTGCATCCTTCGGCAGAGTAATTTCTTTCTCCTGTAAACTACTCTAGTGCACTTTATTGCATGGTTATTTATGCATTTGTCTTATTTATTCTACTAAGTTGTAATGATTGAAGCATGCATGGAGGACCATGCTTCTTCGTGAATACTTCACATGGCTTCTGGTGCTAGCATATCACATATTTCTGCATTGTTCAGAGAGTTTTGTCAAACTTTCCTCGACGCAAAGTATAGGTATGATGGTTTGGCCATAGCCATATTTCAATGTTAGAGAGTTGTACTTCGTGGAATATTTTTCTGGAAAATAATTTGGAAAATATTTAGTGATCGCCCTAGGTTCATACCTTGCAAGAGGTTTACCCAGGGAAGCACGGAAGTTGCAGCCTAGTGCAGACATAAGTGGACTAAGACTCAGAGAGTGGCCTCCATTTTAGGAAAACAGAATAGGTATCTCAAAATTGGCTGATGGGCGCATGCGCAAGTTCATGTTGCTCGTCGTCAGCGCAGTAAGTAGTGAGCCCTGCTCTTTCCAGCCCTCCTTGTGACAATACACTTAGAGGCTTCAGCTGCTCTCAGCTCTCTACCTACTTCCCTCGGTCTGGTTCAGCATCCTCTCATCTTCTTGCAGGTCTGAATCAGATCTCCAGGTGGCAAACTTCTGTATCAGTTTCTCTTTGCTCTAGCTAAGAGGCTAAAGGATCATTGATAATTCCATCTTTTTAAGATAAAATGCAGAAATTGAGGCTATGAAGCTAGCTGTCAGTAAAAGCGCTTACCTTCCAAGCAGTCGGACTTGGGTGCAGTCACTGGGACCTACAGGAAAAAAGTCAGACCTAGTCACTTACCAGTGAAATTGTAGTCCTGGAGAGGAGGAGATCGGGATGATCCGTGGGGCTTCCTAAGCAGCCGGTCTAGACTACTTGCTGAGTTCCAGGCCAATGAGAAACACTGTGTCTAAATAAATAAATAAATAAATAAATAAATAAATAAATAAATAAATAAATAAATAAATAGACAGAGTGGTTGTCCTCTGGCCTCTTCACACATATACACATATCCACAAGCCCCTGCAAGCATGCATACACACAAAGCACTAATTGAATCTGCATGAATTTACACCCCTATATGTTTTCTACAAGCAAAACCCTGTTAGATGATGGTTCACGATCCATGTGTAGAATGCGCCAGGAGATTCAGGGAGGAGACTTTGAATTTATTCTCAGAACAGTTTCTGAGTTGTTGTTGCTGCTGTTGCTGCTGCTGCTGTTGTTGTTGTTGTTGCTGCTGCTGCTGTTGTTGTTGCTGCTGTTACTGTTGCTGTTGTTGTTTTTGTTGTTGTGCTCTTTCTTCTCTTTCTAATCTTCTTGCTCGATCTGTTCTTCCTGTTTATTTAACAGTGGCTGATATGATTGCCCACTGTGCATACAAAGAAGGAGCATTTTCTGTTCCATCCGTTTCTAAATCAGATCCCTGAGAATCATATTGGGGAGTCAGCAGAGTGTGACCCAAAGTGCTCAGGTTCCAACCCAGGCTGAGTCTTGAATTAGCTCCGCAAATAATGATTCTTCCTTCCTGGCTATTGTGAAGCATGAACAAATACATGAAAGATTTTAACAGAATCTTTTAAGAGTTGGCTCTCCTAATTGGCCAATTACTGCAAATTCACCTACAAATGTAGACAATCTCTAGGGTTGGGTAGGGACATAGACTTGAACCTAGCAGATCACTGACTGAGTGTGTAACACGGATTAACAAAACATTAGTTGAATTGACTTTACCTGCATGCAAACAGAAGGCATTCTCTGTGAGTAGAAATTAAAGTGAGTCATAGAAATCTATTTCTGAGTTAGTATTGTTATCTGAGTGTGTGAATTGTAAAGACTATAGCTACTTACTACCCATTGCGTCATGATAGAGGACATACACAATGTGTAAGAATTCTTCATGCCATGATTCTCGCTGAAACCAAACAACACTGGAGATGCATATAATCCATGGAGAGGGAAACCCTTCTGTTTAATTCAAAAGGTGAGAGACTGACCACCCATAAATACCTATAATTGGCAAAACTACTAGTGGTGCCTGCTAGAAGGAAGCCTGGTGAGGAGTTAGTCTGTACGGGTAAGAAACAAGATCACACAGGGACTATGGGACAGACATCTTCAGGACATCATGAAGGAGTCTTAGGGATTGACAGAAGTTATTGATTTTCACTTACGTTTTATACTTAATAATTTTCTAGTACCAATGAGCAGCTCTCCTATTTGTCACCTGTTCATGCCTTACACCTTCCCATTGCATACAAATATCTTTGCATGTGCACATGCACGCACGCACACACACACACACACATAAATACACATACACACATACCTGCACACACACACACACATATAAATACACATACACACATACCTGCACACACACACACACATATAAATACACATACACACATACCTGCACACACACACACACACACACATATAAATACACATACACACATACCTGCACACACACACACACACACATATAAATACACATACACACATACCTGCACACACACACACACACACACACACACACACGGCTAGATGGTTGTATAAAAGATTCATAGACTCATAAAATAAAGGAGAGGAAAATGTATAATTGCTTAGGGCAGTTTTTATTTGACAGTGTCTTATTCGTTTTAACGAAAACAACACAGGCTCCATTTTGTTACAGTTTTGATGTTGAGATTTTCACCTTTGCTTAAACAGTGATCTGTGTGGGAAAATAAGCCTCCCTCAGCTTTTTGAACCTCAAAGGGAGCCACTGCCAAGATGAACTATAAGAAAGTGAACTCCTTCCCCCGTTGAAGGAATCAGAGAAAGAACTGGAAGAGCTTGAAGGAGCTCGAGACCCCATATGTACAGCAATGCCAACCAAACAGAGCTTCCAGGGACTAAGCCACTACCCAAAGACTATACATGGACTGACCCTGGACTCTGACCTCATAGGTAGCAATGAATATCCTAGTAAGAGCACCAGTGGAAGGGAAGCCCTGGGTCCTGCTAAGACTGAACCCCAGTGAACTAGACTGTTGGGAGAGGGAAGCAAGGGGGGAGGGTTGGGAGGGGAACACCCATAAGGAAGGGGAGGGGGGAGGGGGATGTTTGCCTGGAAACCGGGAAAGGGAATAACACTCGAAATGTATATAAGAAATACTCAAGTTAATAATAATAAAAAAAAAAAAAAAAAAAAAAAAAAAAAAAAAAAAAGAAAGTGAACTCCTCAATGGACTACTGCATTGGAAGAGACAGGAAGTATCTCACTGGAATTCCCAATTCAAATCCTTCCCCCTGACTGGTTCAGCCGTCTCCTCTCCCTCCCCAGCACACACATATGCATGTTGTAGATGAAGCATCTGCAAAACATTTGGTCAGCAGGAGATTCAAACACATTGAGTCAAGTGATTGCCAAGAAACCTGATTTCCACTCTCATCTTCTATCAGAAGACCTTGTGATCATTCCGGGATGGTGAAGAGAAACAGACAGGTTTAGGACCCAAAATGAGGCCGTCTCCAAGTCCCTGAGCCATTTCTCACTCCAGTTTGAAATATGATGGTAAAGAGATGCAAATGGATTCCTTGAAAAAATAAATGGCCAGATTGGCTTCTGGCAAATGTATAAGGAAGGTGGGAGTGGACATTTTAGACTGTTCAGTTTATATTTCATGCTATTTCAAAAGAGTGGGGAAAAATCTCCCTTGAAAAGGAATGGGTGATTCAAATCAGGTTCGTAGGCATGCAGGTTTTATTACTGAACTTGGGTGTATGAATGTGCGTAAATCACATGAGCTGGAAGAGGGAGGGCCCAGGAGTATGTTGCTCTTTGTCCTGATCTCCCAATCTTGTCTTCAGTCCACATCATGACTGAGGGCAGCAGGGAACACTTGTGGTCTCAGGGTAACGTTCCATGCACTTAAACTAAAAAATAATACACTTTGAAATGTAAGTAAATAAAATAACCAAAAAAGAGGAAAAAATAAGATCTGTCTTCAACGATCTTGATTTTAAGGTGTTCATTATAAGGGTTCTCTATCTTTGTCTTTGTCAATTCATAGGCGTTTTCATAGCTTCCTAGTTTAAATGTGTTCTTGTCACCCTAATTTAACAATGAAGTTTGACATTACTCAACCTTCGGTGTCCAGTTATAGTTCTTATGAGTTCTAACCTACTCTGTGCTGCTTTGTCATGGAAATAGAAAAATGCCTCAGGGATTGATTATCCAAACATCTGTTTCCCGCTCTTTTATACCAACATGAGCTATGAATCAACAGATAAACATGTAATTGTGTTTTCTACACCAGGGGGGGAAGCAAAGGAACCAGGTCTGTTTACCCTTGCCACCCCCACCCTCTCTTCTTAAGAACTGTCTTGCACTCTGAAACAACGCTGTGAAAACACGAGCCCCCTTAGAAAGGCGCTCATCTGCTTCAACTCTCCCACTTTGCCAATGATTCATCTCATACCTGAAAAAAAAAATGAATGGGTTTCTTAAAAGTCCCAGGGGCAATGCCAGCAAACTCACACTTTATACACATCTCGGAGCATTCTAAGTATAGCATGTTAGAGGTAGAAGCTTTATGTCCTAATTACTTTTGGTTCTTTCCCTCTTTCAAAAGTGAGTTGGAAGTCTGACACAGGATAAATATTTATTAATTAGCTGGGTCGATTTAGCAAGCCAGTCCAGAGATGAGTGAACTGTTAACGGCAGAGAGCTGGGGTTTAAGTAAACAACCGAGCTATAGAGCGATGGAATGGGGAGATTAATCCTCAAGGGGAGGAGCTGGGCAGGTTGTAAATGTTGGGACCATCATGATGTGTTAAATTCCAAACCAAACAGATTCTAAGACACCACATTTCTCATTGTGAACTATTTCTTTATAATATGATCTAATAATACTATATGAAGTAACAAGAATGCCAATAATTACACATATCCCATGCAAAAAAAATTAATATAGCACAGTTTCAACTTCAGTATACATGCCTTTTGGATTACCTATGATTCTTAGATTATTCCCACATTGCTTCTTCTCATTAACACTAATGATCAAGGACTAATGGCAAAATTAGCTAAAGGGAGAACATCACATGCCCTAATAAATTCTTTCCATCTATGGTAACAAAGACCACACTTGAACGTTAACTCATCGAAGAGTCCTAGTCATAGGCAGACACCATCGCATTTTATCACAGAAGCAATGTAGATACTCGGGTTTTGTGCATCTAAACCCAAGTGCTTTTAGACAGAAAAATACAAGTATCAGCCATCGATGCAGTGATGGAAATTATGTTTGCACCCAACACTTGTTTGTTCCTAACTTCCTCTGCTGTCATGACTAAACGTATTTTTTTTTCAGTCGCTGTAGCTCCATTTGGGAGTCAATTTAAATTGTTACTTACCACTGGGGCCATGTGTTTCAGATTTCCAAGGGGGGTGGTGGTCCTGATTTCCAGAGCAGCTCTGATTGCCAATATCCTGTCCTGTTATTAGACCATGTGTTCCATGATTTTTCAAAAATTTCTGTTAAAAAAAAAAGTCACGGACGGTCTGGTTAAGTTGTTTTGGTAATAGGTCACCATTCTCGTGCTCCCATTTTGGAAGTCTACTCAAACTAGTTTGTTCCAAGATTTGTTCTTCCCCAAGGGGAGTGAGGTGACAACCTGAACATTCCGACCTGTTGTGGAGAAAACACGAAGCATCTCTCGCAAATGACAGTGGCCTCTGAGACCCTGAGACGCACCACACAGGGCGAGAACAGTAGACAGATTCATTTTCTGCCCATTATTTACCGTTGCCCCAAAGCTGACATGTCAGGCTTCGGTCTTTCACTGACCCAAATCTCTGGGATGGAGCTAGAATCTATTTCAGTCCCTGAAGGGAAAGCTTATTAGTGAACCCCCTCCTTTCATTCTCTTGTTTAAATTGCGCACGAAAAGCTCCAGATTCCAAACCCTACGGTTTGATGAATGTAATGCAGATGGGAAGCATAAGAGAGGTCCATTGCCTTGGGGCTAAGGTTGGCCTGTTTTCTTGGAAGTGTAAAAGATGACTTGGGATACATAAGCTGTTGTTCACGTAGCACACTCACAAGCCTCCGTTAGTGAATAATGGAACCCCTCGGCAGTGCGAAGTGTGTCATTAGGCAGTTCAGGGGACTTTAAGTCCCTTTCAGCCTCCCACATGTCCTAAGCAGTATCAAGACATGGAAAAATATGATGGCATTCATGTGGTTGGGGTGTGTCTACGTGTGTGTGTGTGTGTGTGTGTGTGTGTGTGTGTGTGTGAGAGAGAGAGAGAGAGAGAGAGAGAGAGAGACTGTCTTGATTCCATTTAGAAGCTAATGACTATAAATAGTCTGTAAGTATATGAATTAAATATAGTGTATGTGTTAAGGGTGTGTACTTGTGTGTACCTGCATGTGGACATTAACATCAGATGTCTTCCTCAGTTACTCTTCCCTTTATTCGTTGAAGCAGAGTCTTTCAAGGGAAACCAGCGCTCACTGGTGTGGATTGTCTAGCTAGCTAGATTTTTCTGCAGAATTCCTGCCTTTGCCCTCCCAGAGGTGGAACTAGAGGCAGACTGCCATGTTCCTACCTGGCATTTACATGGGTGACTTTTAGTCCTCACACATAAGAGCCAAGCTCCCTACCTGCTGAGCTACCTCCTTAGCAGAAATTGTACCTTTTTATGGATGTGTGTAAATTTGCATGCAGCTGTGGGGGTTCACATGCACATCACCTCCTGGTCTGAGAACAGTCTTGTGTCACCTTTTGGAACTCCGGCCATCTCCTGTAGCACAGTCACTCACTGGCTTTTACCTGACCAAAAAAAAAGGCTGTATGGCCAGTAAGCTCTAGGGATCCCTCTGTCTGTTTCTCCAGCACAGAGATTCCAATTGTGTGCCACCATATCTGGCAGTTAATACATGTTTTAGAAATCAAATTCAAGTCCTTGTACCTCTGCCACCTCCCATAACCTTTCTACACACCTGTATATTGTTTATATTCACTTATTTTTAATCTGTACCGGATTAGAGGATGAGGAGTCAGCAATACTACTGTTCAAAAGAATTATGGATTTGGAGTTTGTTTGACTTTGGCTATTTTCCCCCTTTATCTGGTAACAGTGGTACAGGACGGTGGTCCTGGACTTGAATGATTAGCTCCTCGGTGAGTTAGAGATCCTGGAAGGTGCTCTAACCGCCATTGAATCCTCAAGTGCCCTTTAACAAGCTTCCAGGAGTGGTTTCATGATCAAAAAGCGTTAGAACCCCATAAACAGGATTTATCTTGGGACTTAGCTATGCAGCTGATTCCACAGCTGGGATGCTGGACCATGGAACAGGCCCTCAACCCATTTGGCCTTTCCCATGATTACCAGTAATTGCTCCAGCTGTCCTGATGTGCAGTGATCAATATTCATGGTAAAGATGGCGAAGATGGGCATGGATGCCCCCTTTGTCTTTTCATCTCACACATGTGGGCCTGGCCCTCTATACATGGAGTAATTCATTCATCAGACAGCACCTGGCTTCTGGTTCTCCCACTGCAGAGCTGCGCAGTATCAAATAACTGTTACACCCAGGAAAATAAAGGACTCTAGCAACTGGATGTCTTCATCAACATAAAAACTAGCTTGGGGATGGATGGGCGGGTGGATGGATGGATGGATGGATGGAAAGATGGATGTGTGGTTGCAGAAGATGGTAAAGTACCAGTGGTCCAAGAAGAAGTAGCAGACACACGAAGCCACATCCTGGAAGAATCGGTTGAGTCCTGGAACTTAGGAGTAAGAGAAAATTTGACATGATAAAGAAGATTGGAAAAGCAAATTGAATCCTCAACACTGGAGGATGACGAGATGGCTTCCCCACTTAGGCTCAGTCAGCTGAGCCTCACTCAGTAGGCTGAGTCCCTTTCTAACCTTAGCCCAGTGGTTCTCAGCCTTCCTAATGCTACAACCCTTTAGTAAGGTTCAAGTCATGGGGACCCCCAACTATCAAATCATTTTCATTGTTACTTATAACTGTATTTTCTACTGTTATAAGTCATAATATAAATATTTTTGGAGATAAGTTTGCCGAAGGGGTCAGGATCCACAGGTTGAGAACTGCAGCTCTTAGGGATACCTTTCTATATTATGTGTGAAATGAGACCCTCTAAAATACGGAGGCTTGTTGAGACCATTGCTAGATCACCCAGAAGCCTAATATTTAGGACAGAGGGATAAAAACAGAAAACAGGGCTCTTTGCTGGTACTGTAGCAATTGACCTTGAAACCTACTCTCTACCGTTGAGAGGACCTGTGCGACCACTGTATATCCTAACATAATACCTCAGCTAAATACCAAGTCTTGAGTCTACTAAATGGGAAGCTAAGTCCCTAAAAACAGGTTTTACAAATTAAGTAAATAGAAAAATGAATGGGTGGTTGAAGTATAACAAAGGTCATATCTCAATACATAAGGAAAATATAATTTAATCTGCTTAAATGATAAAATTAAGATTTCAGCCAAGTTTTAGTATTATAGTCTAAAGAACTTTTAAAAATGAGGTTTAGTTATTATTGGCAAGCTGGGTCATTTCTCTGATTTGCCCTGTTCTTTGCAACATTACGTTGTTAATAAGCCTTAATCTGTTTGAAAGCTGTTCTCCTCAACATTAAGTGAGAGTTTTTAATCTGGCCTTTGCCGGGACTCAGCACCCAAGTCTCACACTCTCACCATAGCGTCCCAGGCTTCAGTTATGCCAGCAACAGAAGTTCAGCCATCTTTAAGTCGAGATAGATCGGTAATGAGAAGGTGCATACCAAGTAGGAGACAGCAACTCATTTTGTGTCGAGAAATGGCCTTTGCCTTTCTTTCTCTCTTCTCCATAACATTAATCTCTCCTCCCCGATGCATATCATATCGCTATCCAATATGTGTGATGCAATTGATCATGTAAAAAAGCATTATACATACATATGTACATATACACATTATGTATATATTTTTATGTATATTTGTATACATGATGTATATGGTTAAAAAATCCAGGGTGGGACTCCCACTTAATGTTGATGAGACCAGGTTTGGCTAGGCTAAAGCATAATAACCACATAATACCACAAAGGAAAGGACAAATCAGAGAAAAGAGCTCAGCTGGCCAGTGATAAGTGAACATCAGGTTTTCGGGGTTTTGGGGAGGTTGGTTTTTTGTTCTTTTTGCTATCTGGATTATAATGCTAAGACTTGGCTGAAATCTATGTTTTATTACTTAAGGAATTGAAATTGTATTTTTCCCTTGGAGAAAAATATGACCTTTGTTAAACTTGTTATATATTTTGTTATACATGTGTGTACATTGTGTATGTGTCTCTGTGTGTGTCTGTGTCTCTGTGTATGTCTGTGTGTGTCTGCATAATGGCACCTGTATGTGAAGCAGGTCAGGGGTTGGCACACATTGCTCTGTCAGTCACTTTCCGCTTAATTTACTGAAGTATGGCCTCTCACTGAACCCAGTGCTCGCTGATATGGCCAGTCTCACTAGCCAGCTTGGCTGAGACATGCCCTACCTCTGCTTTCTGAACACCAGAATTTTAAGTGAGCTTCAATATGTGCCTGGCTTTATGTGGTGTGGGGGTTTTATATGTTGAATGGCAGGACTGGCTCTAGTTCCCCTGACACATTTGTTTTAGACTGGCAGTGGCAAAATGACCAGCGTTTTGGCTCTTAATGATACAAAGAATTACAACAGAGTCCAGGTTTAGGACCAGATTGCCACTGGTCCTGCACCCCTGAGTGACCCTGAGCACTCCAGTGCTAGTGTCTCCTCTCAGGAAATTAGAGCTGAAATTTATTCTCTCAAACAATTTTTTGTTTTGTTTTTGCTTTCTAGATTTAAAATGAAGGATCATTTGCTAAGATTTCAAATTCCCTTCAAGTTCTGGATTCATTGAACTTTGGAGCAGGATATCATAGGTTCTAGGTATTATGATTTCAAATCAGTTTACTGATTGTATTTCAGCTCTTATATTAATGTCCATATTCATGATGACCTAGGTGACTGAGTCCTTGTTGAGTCCTGGAACTTGGTTTGCTTCATGTAACGTCTTGTGACCTCTGTAACAATACAGGGAAAATAAACTGTGCTAAACAGATTTTTTTTTGATGGGAAAAAATCTTATTCCAATTACTAATCAATATTAATTCTAGAGGGGGTATTGGTACTTAATTCTGCACGAGACTCTAAGGGATTGGTTGTCTACACCACATGTGATGCTGTAGGGAGCGGACAAGCTCAGAAATATTTGCATTATAGGAGGAAGGACACTGAATTCCAGAGAAATTGCTTGGTGAATGTTACCCTGCAAATGACTAATGAGTTTGGGCACAAAACTTGTGTGTCCCTTATGTATCCAAAAGATTGTACTGTTACTGCAATTTGTGTCTGGTTTCTGAGACAAGGTCTCACTCTATATTCTGAGATGATCTTGAAGTGACGATCCTCCTACCTCTTCCCCAATTGCTGGAACTGCAGGTGCATGACATCATGACTGACTATGCCCATGTGCTTAATGTTTGCCCAATACTATTATCTATTATGACACCAGATGCTGCTCCATCAGTGTACTGGGTGTGTGCATGCACATGTGTGCATATTCTTACACATGTATTGCCGAAAAGTCTACATGAAAATGAATAAATACTTGATGGGGAACTAGGCTGTATATATGCATGCGGGTAGCATTGCGCTCGTATATAGTCTATCTATAGCGAACAAATGCTTAGGTACACAGATTGTCCTTCAGCTGCCAGTGGCACATTCTTCACCAACAGGTCTTCAAAGTAACTGCCAGCATCAAATTCCTTCCCTTTGTTGCGTTTTTAATAATAATAATAATAATAATAATAATAATAATATATGCATATAGGACATTATGAAAGAAACTGTCTACCATTTAATAAGAGTCAGGATAATTTTTAACAATGTTAATGGGATGTTGACGTGAAGTCCTGCTGGCTCATTCAGAGAATTGATTGCACGTGGCAAGCCATTTTATTTACAATCTGGTGGCTTCATGAAATTGGGTATTTTTCTAATAAAGACTACCTATTCAGTAGACGAGGTGGATATTCTTTAGAGTAACATTTTATTGTGACTAATATCATCACTTGAATTGATTTGTTGGGTAACTAGGGCAGGGCATGCAGGTCACCATTTAAAATGTGCACACCATTCCCAAATCTACCTGGACCGTATTCCAAGCCCTTAGTGCTTGTGAGCTATCGAGTGTCTAGAAACATATCTATCTTTCTGTCTATTATGCAGCTACTACATCTTTTCTTTGAGAATAAAGGCCAGTTTCATTTGGAAGTTATTACTCCTTAGATGACCAAATCCTGCCCCAAGATGCCTAATATTTACTTTGCCTTTGAAGCATGATAGTTAAAATTATTTCCCCATCTGCATGATTTTTGAAATGGCTTCTTAAACTCTTTCTAGTTAGGACAGAGACCAAGATTCCACAATGTAAATGTGCCTCATTAATCAACTCTATTATTTAGGGGGGTAATGAATATTTTGCTATTTGACATCTGGTAGTGATTTACAATAACCGGAATTCCTAGTTTGCAAAAGTACACATGTATGATTTGATTTCTTTTGGTGTATTAAAAAAAATCCCCATTGCTTTTCTTGGCTAAAAAAATTTTTTTAACATAGGAGCAAAGGAGCTATCAGAATGGGGTTAGAGCTTAAACTGTGTATAGATTTATAAGCTACTAGCCAGCATATTGCAAACTTTCATGTGTGCTGTGTAATGTGTAAAACCTGTTTATGTAGGTCTGAGGCTGGCTCGATACCAGTCACTAGTGAGTGATAGATAAACATAAAATAATTTCTAAACAAACTGTGGTTTTGTAAAAAAAAATGTAAGCACTGTGTTTTTGTGTAGTCTGCAAGAAGGTGTTTCTTTTAAATAGATTATTAGTGTAGGGCATAATTTCTCTCTCTCCCATCGCTCCCCGTTCCTCTCTTTCTCTCCCTCCTCTCTCCTCCCTCCCTCCCTCCCTCCCCCCCTCCCAAGATTGATTAAAAGTTGGGCCGTTACCAAAAAGTCAACATGTACTTATAAAAATCTTGATATGTGATACTCTGACTAAAATGAAGTTTGTGATTTACTTCAACTCAACTTTGCTACTGTGCAGTGCAAGCTTTCCATGAATGCATAATCATTAGGAATGTGTAGCCTCCCACTAAGCTATTAGTGTGCAGGCAGGCATCTTGGTAGTGTTGCCTTACGAACAGCACTGATGCTATGTTAATGATTAAATACATATAGAAAAAAAATCACTCAGCTTGAGGCAGAAAGAAAAATGAGATTAGAAAAGATTTTCAAATCATGAGAATTAAGCATTAATGGGTAGTTGTTTAGATTGAAGAAACGCAATACTGTCTTCTACAGTGGGCTATGAAATTAGGTATTTATCCCTGTTAACAAATTCCACATGCAATGGATTAATGTCAACATGCAGTCATGGTGTTTTCCAAAGAGCTCTTTCAAAGCTTCTTTACCCAGTGAGATTTCTTCTTGTTCTTTTTGTGAGAGTCATATCTAGCTGTGCATAGTCATCTCCAAATCTAGATAAGGGCCAATCCTAGAAGGCCACAGAAGGGATAGACTATTGGATACTGTTGGTGAGAACAAAGGTCAGCCCCTGGGGGAGAATAAATCTAGAAAGGGATCAAGTCCAGTGCTTTCTCCCTAGTTCATGACTGCCTCTTGAGGTCAGAGCTGGCAAAACCCTGGCCAATAAGAACTCAAGAAAGAGAGGTTGGATTTATGGTCTACCAAAGGTGGTTCATGTGCTGTTACAAGTGACTGGATCTTAATTGAAAATGGCTGATGAAACGTCCTGGTTTTATCAGATAGGAATCAGGAGAACCATCAGCCTTGATTGAGTGCAGTGGGATTTTGGATTCAGGCCTCATCATGAATTGGCTCCATGTCCTGTTTTTGCTTCTCTCCATCGGCCTCAAGCACCATATGGTGATCCTTAGCAGCTCTAGACATGCAGGCAATAAGCCTTAGAATCAGACACATTAGATTTCCTGCAGTTCCACACATGCAGTCTCATGATCCCGTGTGCCACAGACACAGTAGCTGTGTGCTACTAAAAACACAGGATGGGCTGTGATGGGAAACGCTGGACGTGGATCTGGTGAAAGCTACCTTTGCCAGCCCTAGAAAAACAAATGTTTTTACCTCAAAACAATTAGCCATGGTTTTCAATGAGAACTATGGCATGTCAGGCTGCTGACACCAGAGGTGGACACTACTTTAGAGGACAGGAACTTAAATGGCATCACAGGCACCATGTAAGAGAACAGCAAAGCTTGTAAATATGTCAACCCACCTGGAAACATTTTTCCTAGGTGACTTCAGGGTACTATTTTCTGTCTTCATTTTGTATCTCACTCCGCAGATCTGAAACGACACTAGAATTATCACAGTACTTTACTATAGCTGGACACAGTGGTTGAGAAATACAATAGTACATTTTCCTATATTTATACACATTTATGTCTAAATAAAATGTATGTAGGTATGGGATGGACACTTGCCCTTGAATGCTAGAATAATTGCGTCATTTTTCTGAGACTACTTAATAAGTCTTGTTTTAAAAATTAAAGTGATCTCTACTTAAATATTCTCATTAAAATTATTTACAAGATAATTTAAATAGTTGTATGATTTTTAAATTTATGTCTACTTTGAATTTTAAGAAATAGTTCAGAAACTATACTTATATCGTTTAATTTTAAGGTATAATTTTATTTACATTTTTATTAAAATTCCCTCAAATATTATAGCTTCATTTTACTCTCAGCCTTTTGGATGACAAGATAATTAGCTAAAAAGAAGAATAAATTTAAATAAGAATGTTTTAATCTTCCAATCTTATAAAATCAGTAGATTAGCATGGTTTCAACTTTTTAAAGTACTGTAAAAGTCCAAATAGATGGGGAGTCAGAACATAGTTGTATTAAGTCACATGTTTCTGTGAAGGTATAACTTTAAGGTATGACTAATGTTTACCTGTGTTTCTGTACTTTATCCAGACTATAGACATTGAAAGAGGGTCTGCTCATATAATTTCAGTACCATGACCAGCAAGCTGGAACCAAGGGAAGAAATGCTGCTTAAAGTGTTGAAATTCAGTTTACTTGTATTAAACCACCTAATTTAATTACATCTTCCTGAATTAATACCCATCAAAGTTTATGCTCAACATGACCGTGAGAGAATGAGTGAGTGAGTTGATGCTTCTAGAGACCTTCAAGCTTCATAGACTAGGTCAAATGCCAAAGATTTCGACCCACAGTTTTAGAAAAAAAATAATATAGTTAAAAATGTAGTGGTCATTGATAAGTGGCTATTAGCCCAAATGCTCGAATTACCCTAGATGCACAGAACACATGAAACTCAAGAAGGATGACCAAAATGCGAATTCTTCACTCCTTCTTTAAAAGAGGAACAAGAATACCCTTGGCAGGGAATAGTGAGGCAAAGTTTAGAACAGAGGCAGAAGGAACACCCATTCAGAGCCTGCCCACATGTGGCCCATATATATACAGCCACCAAACTAGATAAGATGGATGAAGCAAAGAAGTGCAGGCCGACAGGACCCGATGTAGATCTCTCCTGAGAGACACACCCAGAATACAGCAAATACATAGGCGAATGCCAGCAGCAAACCACTGAACTGAGAACAGGACCCCCGTTGAAGGAATCAGAGAAAGGACTGGAAGAGCTTGAAGGGGCTCGAGACCCCATATGTACAACAATGCCAACCAACCAGAGCTTCCAGGGACTAAGCCACTACCTAAAGACTATACATGGACTGACCCTGGGCTCCAACTCATAGGTAGCAATGAATATCCTAGTAAGAGCACCAGTGGAAGGGGAAGCCCTTGGTCCTGCCAAGACTGAACACCTAGTGAATGTGATTGTTGGGGGGAGGGCAGTAATGGGGGGAGGGTGGGGAGGGGAAGCCCATATAGAAGGGGAGGGGAAGGATTAGGGGGATGTTGGCCTGGAAACCGGGAAGGGAAATAATAATCGAAATGTAAATAAGAAATACTCAAGTTAATAAAGATAAAAAAACAATGAACATTAAAAAAATGTAATGGTAAAGGCATTAAACTCTATGTCACTTGCAGAGAATTATATTCACTTTAAGGAGTTTTTGTTTGGTTTTACGAAAGTGAACCAGAAGAACAAAAGCACTTCCCACCTCAAATAGGCCTGCTCCCGGGTAAGCATGGAACCCAGAGGTTGGTGTTTGTATTACTGCACATGTAATGAGATTAACTCTAGCATAAAACGGATGGCCACCGTTCAGAATACAACCAAGAAGCTATCTGACCTTAAATAGTACACAATTAGAACAATCCAGAAGACTGCAAAGCTGGTAGAAACTTGATAACGATTAGAATGTTCTATTACCTTCTGAAAAGTTTTATTTACCTTTTTGAAATGGCCTAACACATACTGTCTTATTTGCTACCTAATTTCAACAATGTGTTTACCGGTCTCCCTTGGTTTCCTTTTCCATGAAGAGGCATGCTCTCCAAAGGAAGGAGGGGCATTTCCTCAAAGCAGTCTACAGTCTAATAGGCTTATTTTTAATACCATGCATTTAAGTGTTTGAGAGGTGCATGGGTGTGTGTGTGTGTGTGTGTGTGTGTGTGTGTGTGTGTGTGTGTGTGTGTGTGTGTTTGGAAGACCAGAAGATAATCTCAAGAACACCCTCCATTTCCTTTGAGATGAGATCTCTCATTAGCCTGGAGTTCATCAATTAGGTTGTTATGCTTATTGGGTAAGTGACTAGCTCTAGGAATCCCCCTGTCTCTGGGTTAGAAATGCACATCACCGTGTCTGACATATTTCACGTGGATTCTGAAGATCAAACTGAACTGTTGCACCAAGCGATCTCCCCAGCCAAGTGTTTTACTTCAAAAATCTTTATTTATTTTGGTCTTTTTCGGTCATATCTGGAGGCCCTGGAGACTAACTAGAAGAAAGAACCAAGAGCTCTGAAAGGAAAACTTACTGGCAGTTATCAGTATTGGATAGTACAAAGGACTTTATGTCTCATGGTTAATATTCATCTCCAAATATGGTTGAGACCTTGATTAGGTTTTGTAGCTTTTGGAGGGTTCATTTATCCCTGATTATAAGAGGAAGACATAACTCTTCAGTATAACTGGGTGACATGAAGTGTTTCACACCCTAGACTAAAACTGGCTTCTATGAAGGAGTATTCTTCTTTGAAGAGCATGTAATATGAGATTCACTTATCCATTTCATTTACTTACTCTCCCAAGAACTGTTGCTTGAGTAGCCTTCCTCTCAGCAAAGACTAGGGCTTCTCAGTCAGTTACACAGGCTCAAGTTAGGTCAAGAGAAAAGTAACTCTGCTTTGAAGGCAATTTGCCAACCCGCATCAAAACTCTAGCCTTAGGAGAAGGGACGGACACAGGCTGAAACCATTTGTAGCGTGTAGTGGGGATAAAATTTGCTTGGTGAGTCTTCAGCCCACTCCAGTCCATACTAGGCTCTTTCCATCTCATCTTCAGATTCTCTTTGATAATTCCGCAGAGGTTCTGAGGATGTTTCCAGATCTGGCACTGAGACTACCCAGGCAATTATTTTGTCTTCCACTGGTTACTCAACCATGAACATGATTTATAGGTAGAAAAAAATTCTTTAAAGAAATGCCTCAGGCTTCAAGTGCTTTACTCTCTACAAATAAGAAAATCAAAAACTCAGTTAAGAAATAATTTCAACCATTTTCTTTGTCTTTTGTCTGTTAGACGGCCTACTGGCCAAGAATACCAAGTTCCCCTCTTAGCCCTTAATGAAACTTGTCTGGAGAGACATCTTGATTAATTTTTGTTATCAAACTGACAGGATCTAGAATCATCATGAAAACATACCTCTGGGGATTTTCCATAAGGTCTCGCTGAAGAGAGATGATCTCCCTGAATGTGGGCGGAACTATTCCATGGTTTACAGTCCTGGATTGAATAAAAATATAAAGCAAGCTGAATGCCAACATTTGCCATAGATGGCTTCATGACTACAATTGCTATGTGACAAATCACTTCATCTCTCCACTACCATGACTCTCTTCCTCGATGCACTGTTCCTTCCTCCTTTTCTTAACCTGCTTTTGCCAAGTATATAGTTTCACTAATGAAAAAAACGAATAATTAGTAAGAGAAGGGCTAGAATGATTGCTTAATTTGCATACAACATTTTACTTAAACCGAGTGGGGAAATTTGTCTCTCAACTCAGTGACAGAATGTGTAGGTTTCATCCTTGTATAAGTATGGAAGGCTCAGAACTGAGTTTATAAAGTAAGTGAGAGATAATTCCTCATACTGTGGTATAACATTTCTCTGAATATTCTCAGTTATAGTCTACACAGACACCCTAATCCTTTCTGTCTTGTGGAACATGGCATTGTAGATACATGCAGATGAAAGTCCCATCAGAACAGGGCCCAACCACACATTGACTGAGTAGCTGCCCATTAGGCAGGGCAGCCTCAATCAACAGGAGCAGGGTTAAGAAGATCAGGCTCTCTTGTTGGTTTGCCTTCAGAGGCCATCTCCAAGAACTTCCCGGTCACTTCTAGTGCATATGAAGATGGTCTTCTTTGATCCAGGAAATGTGAGGATGAAGTTTGCTCACTAAGCTGCATTTACATTGTAAATTGTGATTACGTAAAGTCTAAGTTCACCAGTTTCTGACTAGCTGTATATCAAAGAAGCCCTCTGGCTCTTTGGCTTGCCCACGATAGTTCTATCCATGATTGTCACTACCATGTTGTTCTTATGGGAAAAGACATACCACAAGATGTCTTAACCAATTCCAATGAACTGGGTGGGGTGTTGACTCACCAAAAGCAAGTAGAATGGGGATAAAAAGAACAATCTGTTTTGGTTTTAATAAGCTCCTATTTTTATGGTAGCCTTGAGTTCATCTTTATGATCCCAATATCTCTGTAGTCAACACAATCTCATTGTCTCCTACCTCTACCTGTTTTCTATAAAATAAAAACACACAGTTATGACACTGTTGCTATCATCACAACCAACAGAACAATCTAATTGTGTACATTAAAGTTCTATGACATGATATCTCAAATAATCAATTTAATCATCAAAAGGGTTTATGCTGGCCCCAATTTTCAAGAATAAAGTCCATGACAGCTTTCTCCCATGAGCCAGGGTCAGGAGAAGGAGTGCATGTCAGAGGAAGCTACTCGTTTATTATGACTGGAAGCAAAGAGATAGAAAATTCAGAGTCTAGGACCCTACTAAGACTTTCAAGGATATTCCTTTCAATAACCTCACTGTCTCCCGAAGGTTCTAGGACCTTCTAGTAGGATCATAGGCTATCGGCCAAGCCTTCAACATCTGGGCCCTGAGCTATAACATTGGTTTAACTCTCTCAGTATTCAAATCAATTAGTACCTTGAATATCCTCAGACTAGAACACACTGGTGGGGTTTCTTAGGCACCATGGGAGAGTTTTTGAAGCATTACACTCTGCATTTCCTCTAGGGTTGCTCAACTTCAGCCTTGCACACTCAGTGTATCAGGTAAAGCCCTAGAAAAGCCTACCACATTTGCACAGAGCAAAACCCCATTTATACCTTTGGTTTTCAATAAGTTTTACACCATTTTGTAAAAGACAAAAGACCTTTCTTTTTTACCACTGCTCAAATGCTAGGGAGTTGTTTCCTTTGGGGTGTGAACCTCTCTGATCTGTTTAAGCAAGAGATAAGCAAACAGATGACGAAAGATTGATTATATGACCTCTCCAGACCTGGAAAAAAACGTCCCCGGGGTGAGAGGAGAGTGAAATGGGTGCCTGCTGACTGTGGGAAAGGAGATGGGGGAGGAGTGGGAGAAAGGGGGTTGCTCCCTCCTCCTTGGAGGTGCCACCCAGCATTGGTTTTGGCTTCTCCCTATGCTGCGGGTTCATTTCTGCGCCCAATTCATCCCAGCTTCCATCAGCTGCGGATCAATTTCTAAATTGTTCTGGGAAAGCCACATAATGAAAACTTGTCAGTGAAGAAAAATGACTAGCGTCAGTTCTAGCCCTGACTCGTGACCGCTGACTAGCGGGGGTTTAATGTTCCTAGCATCTCCCTTAGTGGAATATTATATACGCCACCTTCCTAATGCACACGGCGGTGCGAATTAGCCTTCTGAAACTGCAGGAGAGCCTGTAATTTAGACACTCCAGGCCATAACCACAGCAAAGGAAAGGATTAGGGTCAAAAATAGAACGGTCCTAAAATATCATCAGAGGCATTTTTACCTAGTATCAAGGCTTTGCCGAAAGAAAGGACAGCCAGTATAGCCTCAATGTCTCCTTAGAGGACGTTAAACATAGAAATATGGTTTAGATTTGTCAATACGATACACAAAACCCAACACTCCATGACTATAATTAAATCACTTTAAATCCCCAATCTAAAACACCTTGTCTGTGGAAAGAACAAGGCCAGTCTATATTAGAGATAGTACATGAATTGCTTAAAGGTGGAATTGTATTATATGCAAATGAGTTCTTGCTAATTCAACATGAAGGGGTAACTGGAATGGACTAGAAGGGTGTCTTAGAGTTTTATTGTTGTGAAGAGACAACACGACCACGACAACTCTCATAAAGGAAAATATTTAATTGGGCTGTCTTACAGCTTCAGAGGTTTAGTATCTTCATGACGGGAAACGTAGCGGCAACATGCATGAAGATATGATACTGGAAAAGAAGCTGAGAGTTCTATGTCTTGATCTGCAGGCAGCAAGAAGTGGACTGTGATAGACTTCTCCAACAGGGCCACACCTCCAAGTGCCATTCCCTATGGGCCAAGCAGTCACAGGAGTCTATCAGAGCCATTCCTATTCAAACTACCACAAGGAGTTTCTGCGAATCTGTGGGAGGAGTTATTCCTGAATTTGCCCTCTGTATTATCAAAACACCATGCTAAGCAAAGTGATCGTTCATATGTTGTATTCTTATGGCAGAATCCAAGGGCAGAGCCAAAAAGTCCAACCCCAGAAAAGACATTTGCTTGAAAAGTCGCTATAGATCTTGGGTGAAAACTCACAGAAGAAATGTCACAAAGAATGCAAAGATCATTAAGCCAACTGCAATAAATCTAAGGTCTTCCTAGGAAAGGGGAATGTTGCAGACTCCTAGTTCAGCTTTCCTTTGCCCTGGGTCCCCTTGCAGAAACTCGATCACATCACAGTCACTACTTCATCCCTACTTCACTCTTGCTCTTCCAAAGCTTTTACCACTGACGTGACAGACCAGAGCTTTCTCTCCTCTCCACCATCCCATCCCCTCATCTAGGCCTCACAGCAACTGATCTAACCCCCTGGCTCCCTTTCTATCATATTTACTGCCTTCTCTCATCAGTGACCCCACCTACCTGTCTAGGTCTTGTGGTCTTCCTGAGAGAAGTCAAGTCTTGCTCTTTATCGACCTCTCGCTCCCAAACACTGTTCCTCTTTCATGAGGATCATTCAAACTTTGGGGCAATTCCAATTTTATTAGTAAACTGAATTTAAAGTCCACCCTACTGCCCACCTCTTCTCTCTCTCTCTCTCTCTCTCTCTCTCTCTCTCTCTCTCTCTCTCTCTCTCTCGTTCAAAAGCACCTCACATGTTTCTACACTGTTTATTACAACTACTACTATAATAGATGTGTGAATGTGTGTCATCCAATAGCCCCTTTTCCTCTGCTAGAATGTTGCATTCTAGAAGAGAAAAGCTCATTTGTATTACCTGTTCTATTCTTACCACCTAAAACCAAAAAGAGCGAAGAAAGACTGTGAGTAGAAACATCCATGAGTGCCAAGAAATGAACTGTAAGATAAATAGGGACACATAGAAATGCCACAAGAATGACCTTTACACCAGATCTTCCAAATTTGTCAGATCACAAACATCGTTTTGGTTTCTTGAAAAACAAATCAATAAAACAGAGTTCTTCAGACCTAGCTCAGAACTAGTAATTTAGTGACTCTGGAGTGAGACCTCCCTATTTGGTCATTTCTAGCTGCCACATTAAAATATGACAGACTAAGTCTTATTTGCTTATTTGTTTTTGTAGTTTTAAAAATATTTATTTATATTTGGACATAGGATCCAGGTTAGACTGGCCAACTGGAGTGAATTCCCAGGCCTCTGAAACTTGTCCTTTTACATTTTGGCAGCATAGAATCCCCAAGTCAGGATCTTGTAGATGCCTGGGTTGTTTCCAGAAAGTACTTTTAACTTAACCCACCAAAACAAACAAACAAACAAACAAACAAACACCTTCTAACTGTTTCCTCAGTTGGCTTCTTGTTTGCAGCACTGGACAAAGTCTCATGGCTCCACTTCCATTTGGAAATTTGGAAGGACCCCCTGCCTTGAAGGATTAGGGTCCCAGCATTATTTTCTCATTTAACCTTAGGTACCTCCTTGGAGGTCCTATCATGAAATACAGTCATGTTACAAGGATCTAACATGTAGGAAGACATGATTCAGTTCACAATACCCAAAACACTGAATTTATAACCACATTCAAAGTTCCCAAGGAGTTCCTGGCTAGAGAAGTGTGGGAAGCAGTACTTGAAAACAGACCTAACTCCTTCAGGCCACATTGGAAAGGGGTCCTGTTGTTCTCTGTGGCTAAGTCAGTCTGAGAATTTCGAATAAAATCCTACAAAAAAGAGAGAGAGAGGGAGATTAACAATAAGGTAAGACTGTAAAAGAGGATCTATAAATATATGAGAGACAATTGCTAAATTCTAGCTGAGCCTTTTAAAAAATTTAAATGCTTTTGCACAAAATCAGAAGGGTTCTTTAGTCTCTTTTTTATTAAGAAAATTGTAAGACGGACTGCTAGCATAAGTGTGACAGAAAAGAACTGTTCTAGAACTTGCCCTGTCTTCAGCTATATCCCTTGGAATCCACTGAGAAGCCAGCCCTGCTCAGCCTCTGGGCTCACAGAGGAAGGGCTACAAAGTGCCCAGCCATGATGTTTCCTGGGTTAGGACAGAAGTAGAAAAGGAGGGTTGAAAGGATGGACCAACTTTGACCTAGTGCATGTGGCATTCTTCCTGTGGCCTCAGCAGCCCCTCCATGAGATAAGAACTCAAATCTTCTCTTGTGGGGACCTTAATGAATTCTTTATCAGGCACCTTGGGAAAGGCCTACACCCGGTGGTTATTGGCTGAAGAGATGGACTGCAGAGCTCTTTGGAAATCCTTTAGCTCCCTCCTCCGTGAATTTATATTGGGTCTCTACCCATCCTTGCATTATCTTAGTGGCTACTGGGAAAATGACAAATCAGGGCCAAATGTTTTCTTTCTTGTTTCCTTGCTTCCATTCCCGTTTTCTCCATTCCCCTTCCTTTTCCTTCATTTTCATTCTCTTTTTTTCCTTTACACAAATCAGCAGGTATGCTACCCAAGTTTGCATCCAATGAGAAATGGAAGGGCAGTCTCTCTCTTTGTAGATGTTCCTCATTGTGATGCACATTTACCCTTGGACCTTCTGCCATCCCATCTGAGGAGTTCCTGAGACCTCTTCTGCAAGCCAGTCTCCCCCTAGGCTGGCTTGGGATTCCATTTCTGATTACCAAGGTTTAGAGGGAGGGAGGTGTGACACAGACAACTGGTTGGATCTTCCCTGGTCCAAGAAAGATTCATAGAGATACCAGAAACATTATTCTTGCCTTCAGTCTTTAACTGTAGTTTTGAAAACACTAAGAAAGGCCCACTCGATTCCACTTTCAAGCACTTTAATGATATTTTAAGTTTTGACACAGTGTCAAGAGTCTCTGAAAAAGATAATTCAAGATATCATTGGTCATTAAAGTGTTTCTGGAAGCTTCTCATAGACTATTTAATACCAAAGTTGCTTGTTTTGGTTTTTTGTTTTTGGGGGTTTGTTTGTTTTGGTAGTTATTGTTGCGCAGAAACAAACATATTTGATATATCCAACTTGATCAACAAGTGACCTTCTTCATTATGAAAGTTAAATACCATAGAGATATTGCATGGCTATGTGTTGGCTAAGTCCTTAGGAACTTAGGAGAAATCAGACCATGTCTTGTGGAACTTCCTCTATCAGACTGATTTGATGTGACCATGTCTGTGGGGCATTTTCTTTATTTTTCATTTCTATAGGAGTGCCAAGCCATTGCTCATTGAGCTGAGCAATCCAGAGGGAGCAAGTGGGGAAGCAGCATTCCTCCATTGTCTCAGCTTCAGTTTCTGCCTCCAAGTTCCCATCCTGGCTTTCTAGTTAATGAGCTGTATAGCCTATAATGCAGGTACACCCTTTTCTCCCCAAGTTGCTTCTGGTCACTGTTTTGTCACGGCAATCAAGAAGCAAATTGGGACAACCTATGAATATAATATTCTAATATTTTGCTACTGTATCCCAAGAAGTTGTCCCACCGAGAATGCATGGAGTAAAGGGAGGGCACTAAATCTACAGTTTGCAGCACACTCTGAAGTATGATATTGCTTTATAAAGCTTATTAACATGAAATTTATCTGCTATAATAGCTGAAATGATTGGTGTGACTACTGTGTGTCTATTCTGCAGTAACTCCAAGGGTTGCACACCAGGGTCCTTGGGCTAAGGGAGAAACAATGAGTAAATTTATTTCCTAAAATAGAAATTGCCTCTGTCACCTGCACAGGGTCATAAATACATTTCCTCTTCAGCTTCCATTTTTAACACTTTAAAAACCTCCCAATAATTGCAAGTCTTTACCTACCATAGATAGCCTCTTTATAGACACAGGACTTCATTCTGTCTTAATCTCTTAGGACAGGGACAGCTATCTGCACCTTTTCACAGGTGAGTGTTAGCATTTTCCAAATCTAGTTCTCTACTGCAGTCCGTAATGTCAGAGAGAGACCCAGTGTGTGATTTTCTGCTCCACCTTCACTGTAAAGACGAACTTCAAGTTTCAATTAAAAGTAATAGTCTATAAACCTCCACATAAAAATGTACAATTTTCATTCCCGATATACAGTCTTATTCTTTCTCATTAGAGAGCCATATTGAACAATGGGGCTTTGCTTGTGTGCATTAATGGGAGTGCCAAGCCTGGGAAAAAAAGGCTATAAAATGGGAATGAAAACAAAAGGCTTGAGAAATTTATATAAAGATTTGGGGCTTTGTGTAATTCCTCTGGAATAGTGTTACACACGGTGCCTTTTAAATCTCCTCTGTGACTACAGGGAGGAAAATTGGGAAATAATAGACCAGTCCTTTATTCAAATACTCTCTTTATGGCCCCTCCCCCAAACTAATCAGCTGAGAATTCAATTGTAACAATAATTACAAAAGTGGAAGTTAGTGGAATTTGGACTTGTACAGAGAGTAGTTATATTTGCTATAAAAAGAACTCTACTGGAATAAAATACAATAAAAAAAGCTGAATAAAAGATAATAATAGAAAATTAAGAGTAAAGAGAAAAAACCTGAGAAGTAATCATCACATTTTTATGTATTGTATTCAGCTACAAGTCATAGAAAGTCCAATGTCTTAATAAAAGGAAAAAACCCGGGATTGAATCAGAGTGGTGAATGGTTTGGTAATGGTGTCATGGACCCAAGTTTGATATACATCCCTGCCCTGCCATTCATCCACAGAAACTACTTTCCCTGTGGTCACGAGGTCACTGCCACAGTCCCTAGCATTCTCACCCATGCCTGAGAAGGACAAAGCAAGAAACTTCCTTACGTTTACTTTTATTAGTTGGAGAAACAGTCTCTAGAAGTTCTCCAGCAAATCTCCTATAATGTTACTGATGTTACATGTTACTGATGATACGGTACTACATGTATACTCTGGATGAGACAGACTTCCTAATTCAAACAGTGGGAATGAGTGGAAGATAGCCACTGACTTAGCTGACAGCTCTGCCTGGAAGAAAGAGGGGCTAGCCTAAGATAGTGCTGCTTTGGCAGTCACCAGTATCCAGTTTATAGTTCAAATTTTACTTAACTGAAATTGTTTTCATTTCTCTCTTGCAAGAGATGACCCACTCAAATTCCCAACTTCTGGCACCATTTTATCCACTTGTCTCATTTGTCTCATTTCCGTGTGCCTGTATTTGGTACTTACATGCAGACCGGATTCACCTTCAGTGCAGTTCAGTGTCCTTTTTTGGTATCATAGTGAATGTGGAGAAAAGACTCCTCTCATCATAGTCTTTCCCACTGAATCCTGTTGGTCTCTATTAGACCTCAAGCCAACTTCCTTGACTGTAGTGGATTTTACTGTTGATGTCTTCCTCTATTGTTTTTCCAATCTTCCTGACGTGTCCCTTCTCTTGGTTTTCTAGCCTCTTTCCTACATCACACATTTGGCTTCCCTTGTACCCATCTCTGATCAACCTTGGGCCCATCCTTTGATCAGGTTTCGCTGCCTCTGGTTTTGTCCTTTTGGACATTGGCTTTCAGGGGATGAGTTTCTAGGTCTCTGAGACATAGCTCACAGCTCATTCTTCCTACATGTTACCTTTGCTGAAGAGAAGCTTCCCACACTCAATATGCCCAAAAGATATGGCTGCATATGGCCCCCACATTTATTGAATCTCCAGAATTCATAAAGTCATTGTTCTCTTATTGCTAAAACTCAAAATTCTGTAGCACATTTGAGTATTTTTTGCATTAGGTGTTTGTATTATCAAGTACATTCTATGTTCTTCCTCCACTGAGCTATTTCTCAAATTGAGTCCTTAAGAAATTATTGCATGAAAGTGTTCAATAGCAATGCCTGAAGAAGCAATCCATGTTTGTCCATAATAATGCTATTATAATAGCAAATAATATCCCACTTGGGTTACTGAAAAATCTTCCTTAGCATTTCGACTCCAATAAATTCATGTTTCAGATTTCCTTGTAACTCTCACCTGTATCTGTTCCTTAAAAGGTTAAGCTGGGTGGTGTTGGTACATGCCTTCAATCCCAGCACTTGGGAGACAGAGACAGGTAGATTTCTGTGAGTTCTAGGCCAGCCTGGTCTACAGAGGTACGTCCAGAACAGTCAAGGATACATAAAGAAACCCTGTCTCAAATCCTACTCCTCTACAAAAAAAAATTCACCTCTTTGAGACTTAATGCTCTCATCTCATACAGCATGTCAGCATAGTTTATCATGATCTCTTACTGCAGAGGTTTCCCACGCACCCCAGCACACCTCTCAAGCTTTCCAATTGGTCAAATTTATAATCTTTCTTGCTTGCTTGTTCACGCTGCTTTCAACCCTTTCCCTTCATTCCTACCATAAGGGTTTGCTCTACATTGGGAGGACATAATGTCCCTTCCTCCTAGTGTTGACTTGAAAACAAAACATCACAGACAAGTCCAGGGGCTGTGGTCACAGAGGGAGACAGAGTTTGTGTTCAAACTCCAATGTTCTATCCTTCCATTCAAAGGTTTTCCTAATTCTTCACATGTATTCCTGTATATTGCTGCCAATTTACAATCGAATTCATATTCAACTACCTCTCTTATTGATTTTTACATAGTGAATATAAATTTACCCTAACTGGTATCTTAAAACTTTGACACTAAAAAGAAAATTTTAATAGACTCTCAAGATTTTTGTTAAAAGCTCTTGCAGCCAGTGTACTCAACTGACCTAGACCACCTCCATTCTTCTCACTTTAATAGTTTTTGGAAGCAAAACACCATTGTTAGCCAACATATAGTAAACACTGCATAGGATTCAGTCTATCCCCCATGACTAACAGGGGAAGCTCCGTTAAGATGTTCACATTGGTGTACCTCTGAATACAGAGTGAGCTTTCTCTCACTCACATTTAAACCAAACCAGTGGACCCAACTTCACACAACTCCAAGCAGATTCGTTACCCTATAGGTGAGCATTGTGTTTAGGGTGGAGCATGGTTACATAAGTCACCATAAACACATTTCACAGTGACTCAGTTCTATAAAGTATGCATGTGCTGGGATAATAAACAACAAGAGCTTAGTTTGCAAGCTGGAACATGCTTATCAATAACTCCATGTTCATTAGGGATGCTCTGTAACGTTGGTCTCTTGCTGTCCTGAGATAATTCCAAGACAAACAACTAGGTTCTTGCTATCTGAATCTGTTAACTTTCCTATTTATATCATAGTCCATCAACAGAAATAAAATGTAAGATGGGACATGCCAGTTTGACTTTGAGATCATGGGAATGAAAATAAGGGAACAAACAGTAAGAACATATATAGTCATTGCTTTTTAAACTTTGGTGTTTAACATCTGGGTGAATTCAGACCCAATATGTGACCCTGAAGGAGAAGCTGATGTCTGTCAAAAAGAACAATAAGACAAACAGGGTAGAATCCATGTCCAGTAAGCTATATCAATTGAAATAGTAACCAAAGCAGGGAATAATAAAGGAAAGAACAAGCTCAGGTTGGCAATATCCACATCATGAATTTATTCCTCAGTGCCTAACTTGGCTTTGCATCAGAGTAGCGATGGAGGATGTGACTTAGGATAAAGACTCTTGGAGATGCTTCGAGGAGTAGAGGCATTGATGATGTCAAAGCTGGGGCCAGCAGTACAGTGGAAAGTCGGTTTGTGGAAGAACTTGTGCTCTTGAATGATGATGATACAAATGTGCCATTAGTCCCCCATCTTCTGCTGATTGCATTATGCCGTTGTGCTGACGTACAAGGGCATGCTGACAGGTCTCTAACACACTTGCAAAGTCCTTATGCATTGATATAACCAGTGTAACTTCATTTGTTTAGGAGTATCTGCCTTTTAATGAAAAGGAGACTCTCCTGAGATATAAATTCCTTTCCAACAGTCTTTACGCTGACTATGAGTTTTTGTAGCTGCCTCTTTTCTTACTCATATCTCTGACCTATTTTGTTTAAGTGCACCATCGCCTCAGGGGAACCACTCTTTCTTATTATGACACAAGATTCAATTATCCAATGAGTCAGTATCACCCAAGAGGTAACATACATGTTTCTCCCCTGAAGAATTCCTTAGACAGAATGACTTGGTTTCTCTCTATAAGGGACCAATGGGATTTTTCTCTAAAAGCAATCATTTATACCACTATTAATTCATGTTCAAACACTCCCCTGATGTGTCATTTGTCTCCTTTGTACAAAGCACATATCGATTAAGAATATTTTAGCGTCTTCAGATTTAATGATGAACTCCAAGTAATAATGATAAACTACTAAAATAGCTTGTGTTTCATCCTTCACGATCTCCATAATCCTTGACAATAGAGGATCAATTAATTTAGAATAAGTTTTGCAGGAAAGATCTATTTTAACCATGTTGTCTGAAGTTTTATTTTGTACTTCCAAGGAAAAAAATTGTCTAATCATTCATACACACAAATATTTCACCTTCCAGACTGTAAGAATAACTGTGCATCCAATCAGCTTCATTTAACATGTGATCCTTGGCCAAGTTTTCATAAATTTAGTGTTTGTTTGTTTGTTTGTTTTTAATGGTGTCCATCTTAGAAAGCTTGAGTAGCTCAAAACTATTTGACGGAAACCAGTATTTATGTGGGAAATGCAGAATGCTTCCAGGTTTCTGTGTGAATGACAGAACCAGAAGGGAGGAAGGATAGAAATGGAAAAGCAAAGGGCAGGTGGTCATTTGCATGGTGACATTCCTCGGAGCAGGGATGAGTTACACCCACCTTTCACTTGTTTCCTTGCTTAATTTGGTTTGCTCTGCTCTAATCACTTGGGATTAATGGGTGGGCTACTAAAGATGTCAGTTCTGCTGTAGTCTGCAGCCTTGAATAATAACAGGTATAACATGTATGATTTTCCTGCACAACCATTTTGTTGCATATATCTGGCTTCAAGATCATTCCATTTGCCACCATATAATTTATTTTGAATTATGACCAACATCAGCCTTCTAGACTTCCTCTTTCAGATATGTCCATTGACCATGTTTCTGTAAGGACAAGCCTCATACAATGTGTAGTAGTGTTTATCTCTCTGACAAGGTAGGCCTATAGTAGACAACCAGTCAGAAAATACAGCCAATGAAGAGACACAAGTATAGCCCAGCTTTGAGATGAGGGAACCAACCCACTGTGATAGTTAATGACTCTTAACTTGACATCATCTAGAATCACGTAGGATACAACATTTGGGCATTATCGTAGGATACCAACATCTGGCCATTTCTCTGGAAGAGTTTCCACATTGTATTAAGTAAGATGGGAGGGTCCATCTTAAATGTGGACAACTACACACCATGGGCAGGGGTCCAGAAATGAATAAACAGAAACAGGGTGAGCTCAAGTATTTCTCCCTCTCTGCTTGCTAAGCAGCTGGCTCACACTCCTGATGCCATGCTCTCCTCATCATGATGGACTGTTCCTGAGAACAATTCCAAAATGAACCCCTCCTTTCTTTTTTTTATGTATTTATTTATCTATTTATTTATTATAGGTACACTGTAGCTGTCTTCAGACACACCAGAAGAGGGCATCAGATCTCATTACAGATGGTTGTAAGCCCCATGTGGTTGCTAGGATTTGAACTCAGGACCTCTGGAAGAGCAGTTAATGTTCTTAACCACTGAGCCATCTTTCCAGCCCGAACCCCTCCTTTCTTAAGCTGTCTTTTTTCAGTTATTTGGTCATATCAAAGAGGAAAGCAGCTAATACACCTGCCGAATTCTGCATCCATCATGCAAGATGCTTTTCCAAGCAGTCATCTAACAATGGAACCGTCCTCTTAAGCATAAGGGGTAGAAATACTTCTTGAATTTGAAAATCGACCATTGTAACTTGTACATCATGAGAGATGCCTAGCCTGTGGTAAACAGGAAATGCCTGAATCATCATTTAAAATAAAACAAATTATTACTTGTTGTCCGTGATGAAAGAAACTTAAACTTAGGTTTACCTTAAGCCTATGGAGGGGGAGGAGGAGGAGGAGGAGGAAGAGAAAAGATAGCTAGTGACAAAATAATTAACTAGATATGCAATTATTCTGTTATTATGCTCTTTCTCCACTCCTCCGCTGCTTCAGTGGTCACTAATAGGACGTGCTGCCCTGATTTAAGTGTGCTTCTAAATAAAGCCTGAGTTAGGGTTTGCTATTAGGTGTTTAAATAGGTTCCTCACTTTCCAGTTTTAATAAAAAGATTCACATGTAGAATATTATGTGTCTTTCTGTCCAGGAAGCCAAGTAAGAATGGACCCTGGATGAGGTCCACACAGAACCTGATCCTCTCTGTCTCAGAAGTCAGTCAACTGGTTTCTCTAATATGAATTCTCAAGATCATATACTGGCCTAGCTGGACTGAACATTTTGTCAAACTTTGATAATGGGGGTCTTCAAATGTATACAGTTTATGGCACATTGCTACTTGGAAAAGCCCTAATGATGTCTGCTGTGTAATTGTGTGTGTGTGTGTGTGTGTGTGTGTGTGTGTGTGTGTGTGTGTGTGTGATGTGTGATGCCTATGAACTTGTGCATGTTTATGTGAGAGCTTGGGTACCACAGCATACATGTGGAGGTCAAAGGACAAACTCCAGTGTCAGTCCTGTCCTTTTATACTGTTTGGGTCTCTTGTGTCTGCTCCTGCCTATAGCAGCTCCATGAGTCAGGCACCTCTGACTCTAACTCTGATCTCACTCCATGGAGGGGCTGGAATTACAGGTGCTTGATAAATGCATGAGTTCTAGGGATCCAAACTCAGGTCAGTTGCCAGGCTTATGCAGTGAGCACTGTACACACGGAGACATCATTCCAATCTTGTTTACACGTATTTTAACAACACATGCCAATTAGTACTAAGTTCATTAGACTGATCCCCCTACTCTCGCTTTTAAATAGATTGCCAGGTCTTTATAGGACTGTGAATTTAGAATCTCCCATGAATAATGAGGAAGATGTTTGTCGTCCTCATGCTAAGGGGCACAATGTGAGAGTCATGCTTCTGATGAGCGTGAGATTCTGAAAGCCTGCTGAAGCCACATGCCTCCAAGATGGTGCTGGCACAGACGCACCCTGGCCGGTGCTATTGTTATTTTCTCCATTAGCACTGGCAGTCAGAGGGTCAAGAGCTCAATGACTGTACATTGAATGAATTAAACGCATAATGATGTTTTCTTAAACAGAAGCACATTAAAAAACATGCCCCTTAAATCCTACAATTAGAGCCAATAAAACAAAGTAGGAAATTTGTGCCAGTTTAAAGTTTCATTGATGTCTCCAGTTAGTGAAAACCCCTGTCTCTGTTTCAAATGGGTTAGAATTCAAACTGTTTCGTTCCCCTCTGGAGCCATCTTTTCCAAGGGACATCTCAATATTTTGAGGCTTCTTCCAAGGTGTATTCCTTTAAAATGCTAATAGTAAGTACACAGGCTCAAAACCTTGAAGCAAACATACATGGCTTCTCTTAAAACAAACAACAAAAAACACGCTTTCAGGCTGCTTTGGAAGAAGCACATGGACACACACTCTTGAAAACTTTCTGCATAAAGTAATTTTCATTAATTAAAATTTTATAAAACCAGTAACTGGGATACTTGGAAATTAGCTAAGATGAAGCTTGTGTGACTTATTCTTTCCTAAGCTATTTTCTGCATTCAAAAGCTTAAGATCGAATATTTTCAGGCTGAAAGATGGCTCAGAAGTTAAGAGTGCTTGCTGAGCTCTCGTGAAGACCAGAGTTCGGATCTCAGATAACCAAACATATATAACGTCTTCTGGACTCTGTGCACATAGGCAGAAACACAACACACACACACACACACACACACACACACACACACACACATCAGAGAGAGAGAGAAAATTGTTTTTAGAAAAGATATAACATTTTTATACATGAACTCGTTCATTCTACAGAATCAATATGCATGATCATGAAAGAGGTAACCTTGACAATCCAGTTTTTGAACCAATGCACAGAGCTTAAGAACAGTGTTGTAGACAGAGACTCCTAGGTGCTTCTTAGAACTGCTTGGCAGCTGTCTATAAACATAAGCCCACTCCAGGGGGAAAGTGGCTCACAACATCAGAGCAAGCGCCGTGAGGAAGAAGGGGTTCTGAGAATCGGCGTCACGTTCTTAGAATAATACCATTGGCCTTTTGCCTCTGTTGTAACACACACATTAAATATTCATACTGATGGTTATTTTCTAAATGTAAAACAGAATTAGGATAACAAATAAAGTCTAGCATCTGGCGGTAATATTGGGTATGTATTATAATTTTTGTTTTGTTTTGTTGGGATTTAGATGTTTGAAACAAGGTAGCTTACTAAATAATGCATAAACATCTTTAGAAAATGCATTTCCAAAATAAATAAATAAATAAATAAATAAATAAATAAATAAATAAATAAATAAATGCATCTCCATAGATGAAGTTAGAGTGGGAGTCAGGTTCTCATGAACTAAAACTGGTGATTTTTATTCCAGAGAAAAGAACTACAATGAAGATAGCCGTCAGCAACCCTAACCAGTTTTGAATCAAAATGTAGATTCCCTGTTCGTTCATGTTCTAGGAGTAAAGCACAGTGCAATTTGTTATAAAGGTTAGATTTCTTGAAACATCTTCCTGGACATAATGTAAAAATAATCTGGGCGGGTAGTCTAAGAAATAGGTTGCATTTACAAGTTGACATTACTGACTGGTACAAAACATTGAAGGAAGAATATCTTCTTGTTAATGTGGTGCCTCTAGGGAGGAATCAGTTTCATATCTGTTCATCCCCAACTGAAGAGCACATTCCCCATTTAGCCCCGCTCCCAATATACTTTTTCTTGAGGGTAAAATGATTTTGTAGATTTCACCTCTTTGACAAGGACTTTCAAAGTAGCAACTACATTCACCGAGCTACCCTGGGTCCTGTGACTGAGCTCTGAATGCAGAGAAGCACTGCGAGATTATTTATGCTCAGCTTGAGCTGACTTTAATTTGACAAACTCATTGAAGATGAACTGATGATACAAAGTCCCCCCGTATTATTTTTTGAGGTGAAACCTAACCATGAGTTAAACTAAGCAGCTACATAATTGCTAGTGTCCAGTGTCAAACAAAACACTGCTTCACCTTACTCAAGAATATTAAGAATTACAAAATGCTGGACGCAGAATATTAAATGCAGCCCCACGAAAAGTGAAAGATTTAAGCAACTGCATGGTCACATGCTCATGAAAATGGCCCTGATTATACACACACATATGTCTGTCATAGACCGGGTGTAAGCATAGAAACCAGGGCATTTGATTACACACTGCATTTCCTGAAAGAGTAGCTCAGTGACTCTTCCCAGTGCTGGAGAGTGAGGACACACGTCTGTCCTTCTCACTGCCAGTTGCTTTTATTTAGCTTTCCTGCCTCCCCCTGTAGCAAGGCCATAACCCTCTCCCCGTTGAGTTATAATCCAGCTGAGCTGCTAACATCTTTTTTGAAAAGTGCCTTGTCTTTTTAATTGGATTCCATAGATGATCCCTCTCATCAGCCACACTTTGACAACATACCTAAGTGTGCATTACATTTTATACATAATAGGCTGGCTTTCAGTGATTTCCATTTCAGAGGACTGTCATTCTCAGTTTATGTCTGAAGTGTGAAGAAACTTAGAACAATAATCTTTTCACTGACTAGACATAGTCTCTCACTCAATATATCTTTATTCAGTACCTAGTGCTCATGGGTTAGGAGCGTCTGCATTTCATACAATTTTACATAAAACCAACAAATGCCTTTGCTTTTGTTGAACATGCATATTACTTAAGACCATTTTAATTGCATTAGCAAAATCCAACCTAATCTATTCTAAAAATTTGATAGGCAGGTATTATAGTTAGTTAAATAGATGATAGATGGAGATAGATAGATAGATAGATAGATAGATAGATAGATAGATAGATAGATAGATAGACAGATAGATGATAGATGTGACTAATGGGTAGATAATAGGTAGATAATAGATTGATAGATAAGTGGATGATAGATCAATGGATTGATGCTAGATTTATCACAGCTAGGTAGAAAGAAAGAAAGATAAATAGACAGACAGACAGACAGACAGACAGACAGACAGACAGACAGACAGACAGACAGACAGACAGACAGATAGATAGATAGATAGATAGATAGATAGATAGATAGATAGATAGTTTGATGAATAGATAGGTAGTCAGGCAGGCAGATAGGCAGACAGATAACTTCCACATTTGATTAGATTTGGGAGTATAAGGCATGTTATTGGAACAGTGTTTCCCCACCTCTTCCTCCTTCTCCTTCCCTCTGTCCTCTTTCCCACCTTCTCTTTTTTTATTATCACACTTCATATGAATTAGCTTTACTGTAAAAATGGGATTTTTTTCCCATGTGGTGAAAAAAATGTTTGTAAGTTCCCCCATGGCATGTGTGTTCTTCATTTTACCATCCAAAATGTGCACATCAGAAGGTACTGAATACCCTTGTCAGCAGTAGTCAGGGTCTGAGCTGGTATTTACAGGTTTATGGCCTCTTAGCCAAAGAATTGAAAATGGGGGCTTACATAGATTTCAGAGTCAGCAAGATAATTGATTTGGAGCAGAGCAAAAATGCAGATCGCAGGGCCATACACCGCCAAGATTGACAGCAGGCCACTCATAGGCCTAACACTCTGGGGCTGTCTTTTAAGGGGTCCTGGAAAAAGAGTGGTTAGTAAGTGGTGTAGCTTGAGTGATTCCCTTTTACAAATGATAAATTAGGTCATATATTCATTTTTCCTACTGTGCATAATGTCCTTCTCATAATGCATCTGATTTTGATCTTGGGCTTTCCCAATTCTGCATAGGCACAAGATGGTAGATAGGAGATTCTTCATAAAAGATTAGTATAAAAGGTCAGTAGAGGACACACTTTTGCCTTAGTGCCTATGGATACAAAACCAGTTCCAGCCAGATCAGCTCTTTTATTCTTCATACCTGAATTCACTGGACTATACTTGAATAAATGTGTCTTAATTTTGATGCTGGAGGATGGGAAACTTCTACCATTGTTCAGAGATGGCAGTAGGAGTAGCCCAATGCAGGTGAGGGCTGAAGGGGTTTCTGAGGTTCCTAGATGCATTGCTTGGGGTGGGGGTTATGTATATAGTATGTGCAGGTGAGAGAAGAAACTAGGTCGCTAAATGAGTTATTATAAGAGGTAGTAGGCATAATCCAAAACCAAGTTGGGGTCCAATATAAGCTGCTTCCTATGCTTGCCCTATCTCAGTCTTGCTTCCAACACATGCCTGACCCAAAGAAATAGCCACTTCTGGATCCCTGGATACTGTCACTAGCAACTCATGAGACCAATAATCGACATCTCCCAATACCCAAGGTATTCAGGAGGCATTTATGAAAGTGGAAAGAATAGCTTTGGTTACCTAAAAGGGAAGAAGTGATTCAGGGCAGATGCAATAGTGAATGTCTACATCATGACTACAAGACCCACAGCTTAGTGCAAAAGGAGCTGGAGATCTAAACTCTGGAGGGAGGTGTGTGCTGCTGAAACTTGTTGTCCTGTGTGGATGTGAGCCAGTGACCACAGCAAGACTAATGACTCATGTTAATTTTCAAGAGAAAGCATGAAGCTACTAGATCTACTCGTTGGCACTGTTCACAGAGGAGATGGGAAGCTTACATTTTGTAAATAATTCAACTATTAATTCTGTCCTGTTTTGTACCATACATGTGTTAATCACACACCAATATAATTGCATTTTCATATATGCATATGCACGTTATAACATTTTCATATATGCATATGCATGTTATAATATGTTCATATATGTATATAAAGTCCTTACTCAGTCACCATTACCCTCTCATCTTCCTCTCCCACTCAAGACCTCCTTCTCAATTAGTCCCCTTCTATAGCCATGGCCTTTGAGTGTGTGGGGCCCATAAATGCATTTAAGGTTGCTTGTATGAGTAACCAAGTTTGAAAATTTATATAAACAACCCTAAATAAATGTACTGACGTTATGAATTTGCTCAACATGTTTAAGCTTTAGAAACCAGAGCTGCCAGCCGGTAAAATGGCCATACACTCCCCAGTATACCTGGGGAGCCAGTCAACTGTGGAGAGTAGCACAGGGAATGGTGAGAAATATCTCCTCATCTATCTCCTCATCCCTCTGAGAAGAGCCCAAAGCCACTGGTGTTCACTGTCTTTTTCTTGAACTTTGACTCTTATAGTGAACTCTGAAGAAAGGTCATAGCATCCCTGTAGAAGGGTGATAGAGAAAAGCATCTAGCAAACAGCCTTGTACGTGGAGACTAGATCAGCAACGTTATCACCAGTATTTCTGTCTCCCTGCACAAAGACCAGAGAGCAAATTCAGAAAAGCCACTGTGCTCCATGTAGTCACAGCAGGCCTCTCCTTCTCCAATGTTACCCCATCCTCCACACTCACACTCCAAGCATTTGACAGCACACTCTGACTCATGTGACAACATGCTGGGAAAATGTCCCTCTTGTATATATTCTTTACCTGTGGGGTGATGGAGCCCTTAAGCTTGTCTCCAAAACTTCTCAACTGCATCAGAGGACACTTCTAGGGGCCATGGTGTCAGTTGGGGTGCATCCTCTGCAGATAGAGGAAAAATGTGAGCAGAACACCCCTTCTGATGCTTTGAGAGATGCTTGAGGAAGTTGATGCCATGACAGGTCCCCCTGGGTGTCAGTTGTAGAAGATTCTGAAATCCCAAGTCAGTGATTTGCTGAGCTCTTGGAGAAGATGAGCAAAATATGATGTCAATGACTGAAACGATGGCCAGTTTCACATCACTGTTATCTGGGCACTGGGCATGGCTGGAATAGTATGGCTGTCTTTGCAGGAGTCTCAGTCCAGAAGACTTTGAGTGTTCGGATGTTCACCACATCTGACACTGGGCTAGGGACAGTGCCTGCTTGGAGGCACAGTATACAATGTGGCGGGTTTTTGCTGGGGAGGAAATAAATGCTCAGTGTACAGGTATGGTGGGCAGGGGAAAAAGAGGAAAAGCTGTTTACATGTTCTTTTATAACTTCAGAAGGAGGGTAAGGAAAAGAAGAAAGGTAAGGAAAATGCTATAAATAGAAGTTTCAAGAAGCAATGAGAGAACCAAAAAAAGCACAGTCCCTAAGTGGCATTTGCCAGCCTGCCTGCAGTACAGAGCTTCAGGGCCTGTGCTATCCAGGGAAACTACCATTGTCCCAAGAAGCCCATAGCTTTCTAACTTTAATGGATCCCGTCAGCACACTAACATCCCCAAATATCTCGAACTGCAGTAACGTTCCCAAAAGGCCAGTTGACAGGTGTCTGAGGGACAATCCTCTTCTCAAAATGGCACAGCCCTTCTGTGCTTCTATTCCTTCCTATGGGCTTTGAGACCCACACAGGTGTCCTTCGGGTTCCCTGTAAAAGCGAAGCTGTGATTCTGTCACAGTCTATTTTTTTGCCTCAAGTTGCTGGAACTTGAAGAAAGAAAAAAAACCCAAGAGGGCTTACCTTTCTGAAATGTCATTAAAACAATGTTGTTTGTATTAATGACCACAGGAATAGATGATCTGATACAGGCTTTTGATTTGATTTAATCTATTAAGAAATACCCACAATTCTTCACAAGCATCTGGTTTTAAACTTTTTATCCTGTAGTTTAGACTGGTCACATCAAAACAATGCTTCAGTTCAATCTTTTCACCTTGTAAGTTCAGAGTAGGTCTTCAGTAGTGTGCTCCTCCCACGCCCTCTCCATAGACATTCATTCAAAGTTACTACAAGGCAATGTCGTGAAGATCCCTGGCTATGGTACCTCTTAACTGTCTTTCATCACCATCTCCCACCTTAAAAGGCCCCTTGTTCTTCCTTCCCTCAGTCTCACAGTGGGTTTTGCTGTTGTTTGGTTTATTGGTTGGTTTGGTTTATTGGTTGGTTTGGTTTGGTTTGGTTTGGTTCTGTATGACTCTTAGGGAGCCTCCTCCATAGGGAGACCCTGCTTACCATCCAATTCCATGGCCAGTTCACGCCAGAGCCCCAAGGGCTGCTGTCAGGGGGGTGAACTAGAACAGACACCTTTCACTGAGAACCCCCAACTGTAGACCCAGGCAATGCCCGAGTCTCACCCTTCTCATGTGTAAAATCGAAAGATATTTGCTTCAGGATGCTCTCAGATGCCAGAAGCCCTCCTCACAGCTGGGTTTCACCTTGATCAGCCTCATACCTGCCTCTCCAGCTCTTTTCTGTTTTCTCTTTTCAAAAACAATCTGAGTCAAACAAAATGGCTCAGTCCCTGCCACTAAGCCTGAAGATCTGAAGGCAACCCTGGGTCCCATATGGTAGAAAAGGAGAACAGACTTCTCGGTATTATCTTCTGGCTTCCACATGTGTGCTATGTTACACACTAAACACACACACACACACACAGAAAGAGAGAGAGAGAGAGAGATGGGGGGGTTCAAAATTAGGGGAAAAAATCTGTTCCAAGGGCACATAATAATTACTCCCATGTACAGAATATCCCATGATAATTCAATACACATATTTCACATAATGAATCCATAATGATGATGCCAAGATAATTACATTTCCTATATGTTTAACATTTATCATTTCTTTCTGTAATGAAGTTTCAGATTCCTCTCTTCCTCAGAATTTATATGACATTGGTTTCTGAAAACTGTAGCAGCCGCTTAAGCCGAAGAAGGGAGACCTTGGTCCTCCTGTAGACCTGCGTTATTCAGTCTCTCCATCCCTCCATGCCCCTCTCTACCCTTTCCAGGCTCTGGTAATCACTATTTCTCTATTCCTTTATTGTATCAAATGTCTCAGCTCCCATATCAAAGTGAGATCATTTGGAGTTTCTGTTCTCCCGTTCCATCTGTTTGCTGCAGAATTTCATTATTTTCCAAGTATACTGGTGTCGCACTTTGTACATCTACTGCGTTTTCTTTATTCTTCATCTTCTGCTGGCCTATGGATACCATGCATGTTGGCTCCACCATACAGGACAATTCTCTTATAGTCTAGCTCTCCCTTACCTCAAGTCTCAGCCTGAAGTTTATTTACCCTCGGGAAATTATTCTCATCTGCCTAAGAATCCTTATTTTTAGTAAACATAATTTGTAATTATCTACTGATATTTTATTTATCTTATCACATAGCTTTTTTTAGGTTTGATATCTTGTTCTTGTGGGTTATAAGCTTCCTATATACTTCCTAGGACGGCATACAGTGCCCAGAATCAATGTTTTTGTTTGACCTTCACTAGCCTGTGTAGGAGACAATGAAGAAGAGCTAGTGGTTCTTTCACTCAGGCTGCTACTGCAGACGGAGTCAGCCACCACCCGTGTGTGTGATAGAAATGTAAAGGCTATTAGTGATTATGAACAAGCACATATACAGTGAAAAATATTTTTTAAAGCACGGTATCATTTAGATCTTGCTTGCCCCTTTAGGACTTGTATGCTGAAAGCATGTTTTCATAGCCTTTAGCAGAATTTGGAAAGAATGGGACTTCAAGAAATAGAGACCAGTTAAAGGCATTTAGACCTTTGAGTATGTATTCTTGAAGAGGATATTGAGACCCCAGACCTCCACCAACTGTTCTGTCATGAGGTAAACATATTGTCTTTGTGATATGCTATTCTCCCACACGCCCAGGATAACACAGTCAGTTACAAGGCTGTGTATTAGCTACTTTTCTATTGCCATAACACAAAACCATGGCTGAGGTAACTGATAAAAGCATTTAATTTGGAAGCTTACAGTTTCAGAGGGTTGGAGTCCATGACCACTGTGGCAAGCCATGGCGGCAGGCAAGCAGGCGTAGTATTGGAACATTAGTTGAGCACTTCTTATATCAGACCTACAAGTGTGAGGCAGACACAGAGACAGAGAGACGGGGGAGAGAGACAGAAAGACAGAGACAGGGATAGAGACAGAGAGACCTAACTGGTAGTGACATGGGATTTTGAAATCTCAAAACCCACTCCCAGAGACAAAACTTTCTTCAGCAAGGTCACTCCTAATCCTTTCCAAATACCAATTGACCAAGCATTCAAACATATGGGCTTTGGGGGACGGCATTCTCATCCAAATTATCACAGACTGAGATCATTAAAACCAAGACCCAAATAAACCTTCCCTCTTAGTATCTTTGGTACTTTACCACTATAGCACCCAGATCACCAACCCTAAAGAGAAAAACATGATTCAATTCTGAATGGGAACTATTCATACCAGAAGTTAGATGAGCCCTTTCCGAGGAATAGAATCTCAAGTGATTGGATTGAGGTGTTTGGTTTTCTGTAGTGGTCTCGGGTTAGATGTAGGAACAAAAAGCAAATGAAGCTGAAATGCTGACCAAAAGCTAGTGGGCTTCTGGGCTCTGGGCTGATGGCTACAGAGGTTGTATAAAAGATGTGCATGGTCAGAAGCAATTCAGCCTCTGTGTGTACATTTAGCTTCTCTTTGGGCTTCTTTTTCTCTCTGTACCTGAATCATAACTTACGTTATCAAAACTCTGCAGATGAGCATGTGGAATGCATAAGCTATCTTTACAGGTGTTGCTGAGAATATTTCAAGGCCTTCCCAACGGAAAGGGAAGTAACATTTATTAAAATTATTGAAGACTTAAACTAAGCACTATACAAGAAATAATGAAGCCAGTGAGGTGAACATTACTGGGATGGTAGGGGGTTCTTTGGTTATTCTATTCAAAGGCCACTGTAGAAATAGTTCTGTGATGTGTTTTTTAAAAATAAATACTGGGTAGAAGTTTCTAGCACTACTAAACCCTTATAGGAAAAGCAGGAATGTTATTCTTGATGCCTGGACATGCAGTATAGATTCTTGCCTCTGAAGTCCTTGTGTCTTGGACCTTCTGTCCCTTGTCAACCAAGTTGCAGGTTCTGCCTTTTGATTCATACGTGAGATCTGAGGAGTCCTCCCATGCAGTCAGCAGCAGCAATGGCAACATAGCGCTTTCTCTGTCCTCTGGGTTCCTGTGTCTTTTATCTGTGTCATTCAAACCATAAGAACACTTTGCATTGCAATATTTCTCATATCAGTGTTGTTTCTTACCAAGTAGATTGGAGGTTTTCCTGACTTTTGTGAATCTATGCCAGCAACCATTAACATGTTCCTTCTCCATTAGTAACGATAGGGAGAGAAAGAACAGAACAGAAAGGAAGTGTGCCATGTAATATTTAATCACAGCTCTCAGGCTTCAATTCTATGGTTTAGATCTATAGTCTACAATACTGTGTGTATACTATAGTTGGATTTTTAATATATCATTAAACTGTCATTTTATTAAATGAAAAGAATAATGTAATATTCCCCTTAAAGCTTATTGTAAACAAAATATTTGGGATCTAATAAGTGATGACCAATGTCACCTCTTATGTTATTTCAAATATTAAAACATGTTAAAATTAAATAGAAATAGTCTGTTGGCAAAATATGTTTACACATACATATAGATTTCCAAATGTTAGGCTGTCATGAAAATGGATTGTTTTTGAAAATGTTCAAATTAACATGAAAACTAAGTCAGTCGGAGATATATTTCTTCTATGTTTATTTACTTTTGTGTGAGGGCAAAAACAGATGAAACATTGATGTAGCAATGTAGCATAAAAGTATATATTTATCAGTTCAAATATATATATATATATATATATATGCATGTATTTTTTTAAAGAATCCATCCAAAGTATAATGTTCTTTTATGTATTCCTCATGCAATATATTCACCAACTGGCCAAATGACCCAGGAGTCACATGATGTGTTTAAGAAGCTTGAACATAAAATCAGAACTCACAACTTGCTACCCACCATTATGTTATCCATGTAATCCTCTGTGAAATGTCTATCTTCATGAAATCTTTTAACTCACTTGTAAAATGGAAACAATAACTTTTAACTCTGAGTTACTGAATCATAAATATGATGTGGGGCAATGATTGGCATGCTCATATGAGAGTAAAAGTAGCACTAAGAATTAACTGGAACTGAGAAAATATACACGAATGTATTTCTATGAAGACAGTGGGACATTACATAGGTTAACCACATTTGGAAGTTAAGGTCCTTGGGAAAAAGTTCGAGCCTCATGATGAACTCAACTTCTCTTCTTCCTTTCCTCTTGGGACTTGTTTGTTTCTGTCTGATTGAGAGTTTGCAAAGCCAGGGAGAAAGTGTCTGCCAGAGGGCAGGGGAGGCAGCAGTCTTGGCACGGTTAGGAGACTATGCAGACAAGAGCTGGAGTTCAGGCCAACGAGGAATCAAGGACTTAAGAGACCAAGGTCATTTAAAATAAAGAGGCACAGAGAAGGAAGCCTGGCATTCTCTGGTACTCCATCTCAGGCATGGGCCAATTCTTCATTGAGCAATGTCAGAGGTTAAGAAGCTCAGTAAACTGCAGCTGAACAGAGAAGTGAGATCTGGCAATCTCACAACACTGAGTAAACAGAAATCGGAATTCAGGGCTGCCAAGGAGAAAGAGGTCATTTGTAAACACTCCAGCCTTTTTAGTTTGTCTGGGCCCTTGGCAAAGCTGCTCTCTAGGAACCAGAGGGAAAAGAAAAGGAGAGCAAGACTTAAAGGGGCAGCAAGCTCTCTGAAGGTGGACTGCATGCTAGGAGGGAGGGGTGAGCCTCACCTGCATGGAGAAAGTCATCCACACTCCATTAATGACTTGAAGGAAAATGATGAGAAAAAATTTTAATAGTTTGAAGACTGGTGCTCAATAATCAAATGTAAACATTGAGTTCTGCAAAGGGGGTGGGTGGGGCTCAGAGATGATAGAAAAAGATCTGAGTAACAAAGATCTTTTAGTTAACAGATAAGGATTTTATTGACATCTATATGAGATTATCTTTCCTCTTTTCATGTGAGTATATGTATATATGTTCACATATGTGTAAATGGGTATGTATGCACATGTGTACACATGTATATGGAGGCTTAGGCTGATATAGGAGGTATTCCTTCATGGCACTTCAACCAAACTCTTTGAGGCAGGATCTCTCAAGTAAATCCTGAATTTGGCTCTACAGGAAGTTTTGACCACCTGCTTTCCTAGGAGACCCCCAAATCTCTCCCTTCCAAGGCTGAGATTACAGGCAGGCAACCATGCCTAACTCAGCACTTACATGAGTTTAGGGAATTCAATCTTTGGTCTTGCTGCTTACGCTTTACCTCTGAGCCCCCTCCTTCATCCTGAGATCATCTTATTTCGACTGAGTTCTTACTTTTCTGGGGTTGGGGGGTGGAGTGTAAACTGTAGCTTTTTTCCAATTGTGTAGCGTTGACACAGCCTTTGCAAAGTGACAGATATCCTCCCTATGTGTTTCTGCTCCTCCCCTGTCCTATGACCATAATTTTAGAACTGGGACCAGGGCCGCTGCAATGGATCCAAGTTCTCCAAGGGTCCTGCCCTCTAATGGGAATCCTCACGACGGCATGGGACTGAGGCAATTCTGTTCTAGAGGTTTTCATCGGTTTCCTTGCTGCCTGTTCCACACAGTCTCAGAATCTGTAAAATGTGTTGATAGATATATCGGCGTGTGCTGGAGCCTTTACATCTTCCCTTTTGTTTTCCTGGTGTTACAGAACTGCGAAGTCTCTCGTTGGCCTCTTCTCTGCCTTTTCCCCAAGCATATCCTGGATTCTTGGCCCAGCGCCCACACCAAGAATCCTCCTAGGCGGGGAAAGTACTTTGCTCCAAAAGAAAAGCCCACATTTATTCATTTCTCTTCTCTCAGGAATCTCGGCTGCTCTGCTTTGTGCTGTTTTAGCAACTTTCTCTCAGCTTCAGGGGAATTTTTTATTTTTATTTTGGACAAGTTTGGAGTTGAACTTGTACAGAGGTTTTGTCTGCCCAACTTTCTCTTTCCTGCCAGATTAGACCAGGAATGTCTCCTGTAAATGACCACATGAGCAGTGATCTAACACTGTCACTGAGTATTAATTGCTACAACTGTTTTGGAAAAGTAACATAAGGTTTATATCTCAAAGGGATTGGTCAGACTTTTCTTCACTGTGACAACATAGCTGAGGAAAAAAATAACTTTTGTGGCTTACAGGTTGAGGGAGTACAGTCCATCCCTGGCAAGAGTGCCTTGGCTGTAGGTTTCTCTGTAATAACAGGAGTATAGGGCGACTGGTTCCTCATATCTCATAGGATTGAGATGGAAACAGAGGTTTTCTTGAAGCAAAACTAAGGGATATGAACCTCAGGACCCATTGTTCCTAGAATAGGCTCCACCTACCAAAGGTTCTACTGAGTCCCCAAACAATACCATCAACTGGGGACCAACTATTCTTGCATAAGAGCTGAGGCAGGGTAGGAAGGAAACTTCACATTCAAATCTTATCTTCATAGCTACAGTAATGCTCCAACACAATCATGTATTGGGATGCACCACAGCCCCACTGGAAACAGCTCAAGTTTCTGCCCAGTAGAATGATGTCACCTGTTCTATGTTCATTCAGATCAAGAACAAACTATAGCCCCTATGGTGGTTAAGTCTATGTGTTGACTTAACTGGGTCATAAAGTGCCTCAAAAAAACAAAGGCAGTGAAAGCAGACATCTGCCTGTTTTTGGGACATTGTTCTACCATTGGATGGACATTTACCTCTTGCCTTCCTGCACCTCCAGCTTGTAGGTGTGTAGTGTATCACAGGAATTGTCAGCCACTGTAATTACAGCAGCCAGTTTCTCAGGGTGAATATGTTGTGTCTGTGTGTATGCACATTTGTGAAACTGTTATTTCTCAGGAGAATTCTGTCGAGTACAATCAAAGCATGGTGGATTTCACAGTTTCTAGCAAATTTTTAAATCCTTATACATTAAATTACTTGAGTTCTGAGAAAGACATTATAAAACAGCAAACACCACATACTTACTTCACTTCTAATTATGTAATTTTTATAAGCAGAAATATGATGGAAAAGAAAAATAAAGAATACATTGTTGTAGAAATAAACTTAGCTAAACATAGCAGTATTAAAGTACTCTGTCAACCCACTCCCAAATTATCATTTTTTATTCCTGTAAGTTATGAATAATGCCAATATGTCCAATATTTCAATATTTTATTTTAGTCTCCACTAGTCAAGTGCAAAAGTGCATTCTTCATTGGTTTTGCCCTGATATTTGTCTCTCAATTTCATTCCTTTTCTTTCAAAGTGTCAGCTTCTAATTTGAACTGCAGTGTCTTCAATTTGATGTGTCTGGCGTTTAATGGATGTAGAGGGCTCATTACCTGGCTCATCTCAAGACTTCGACAATAACAAGACCCTTTGTAGTAACCAACTGCTCTTGATCTCATTCTGTGGTCAGACATCAGAATCATGCCACTTTCCCTGTGCAATATTCATTTTCCGGAGGGAATATTTGAGATAGATTTGAGAAGACGGAGACTTTTACAAAAGTTACACAATACCACTGTTTGCTCCAAGAAGTGGCTTAATATAAAGAACTATCAATACTTCAAAAAGCCTCATGAAATAAATTATACATGAGCTTCATTTTCCCCCAAATACTGAGTCTTGAGTTTAGAAATGCCAACATGTTTGCTAAAAGCAGCTTCACTTGAAGTTCCATTGGTTGCCAATGCAGGCAAGAGATCCAACAACTTTGCAGACAGACATTGGAACTTAGAAATATCATTTCTTAGTCCAACCTAGGGTTCTAGTTGCTTTTGTAATTAAAGGAATGTTTCCATGCTGCATGAAGATTTTCTCTTATTTCAGAGTTTTAAAACATACCCGTGTACTTTAACAGAATTTCAAACCGACAAAATTTACGATCATAGTGCAAGGGATTTTATGCATACATATAGCCCTATTTAGTAATTGTTCACAGTAATTATATCTTTTTCACTACCTTTGCCCCCTCCTTCCTCTTCTCTATATAAATAAATAAATATATTTAGGAATAAATAGAAAATGCTATTTTCTCATACCCCTAAATATCCTAATATTTTTTAAGAATAAGAAATCCTCACAAGTGCAATTATCAAAAATTAACATTGATTCTGTACAGTTTTCTAATCCAGCATTTATATTTTACTCCCATTTCTTCCATCTTTCCTTCAATACAAGATGGCCCAGCACACTTGTTGTGCATGTTTCTCCAGTCACCCAGGTACAATGACCGTTTACTGTTCTTATTGTTTGTTTGTTTACATCCCAAATGCTGCTCCCTTTCCTAGTCCCCCCTCCAAAAGTACCTCCCGTATCCCCATCCACTTCTCCTCTGAGAGGATCGGGGCCTACCCTGGGTATCCCCCCCACCCTGGTTTATCAAGTCTTTGCAGGATTAGATCCATCCTCTCCCACTGAGGCCAAACATGGCAGCCCTGTTGGGGACCAATACTCCACAGTCAGTCTACAGTTCTAGGGACAGTGCCCCTGCTGCGGTTATTGTGGAACCCACATGACTACTGAACTGCATGTTTGCTGCATATGTGCTGGTGGGGGCGGGGGACTCATTCCAGCCCATGTATGCTCTTTAGTTGTTGGCTCTGCTGGCTCAGTCTCAGAGCTCCCAAGGGTCCAGATTACTTGACTCTGTTGGTCTTCCTGTGGGGTTCCCATCCACTTCAGGGCCTTCGATCCTTCCCCCAGCTCTGCCATAAGAGTCTCGACCTCCATCTAATATTTATCTGTGGGTATCTGCATCTGTTTCAGTTAGCTAGCTAGGTAGAGCCTCTCAGAGAACAGTTACTAGTTGATTGATTTGATTATTTCTTTATGAATCCACGATTCATAGTTTAGTCAGTGATGCAATAGTGGTTACAATCTATTAGAGAAATTATTTGGTTCCGTGCTCAAATTTTCAAACATTTGGCTACCCCTCCAAAAATGACTCATGTGTATGTGTATGTATGTGCAAATGTCTCTTAGTGTGTGTATGTATGTGGGCATGCTTCTATGACTTTAATATGTGAGCATTCATCTATGCATGTAAATGCATTCACCTATGCCTTTGTGTATGTGCCTGTATACATTTCTCTGTGTGTATATAAGTAAGCATGTGCATATGCCTCTATGTATGTATATGTGCATATATGACTATGTATGTAAACATGCCTCTATGAATGTGCATGTAGTATCTTGGTCTGATGCTGCTAGGTATTCTAATGCTAAATTTTGGCTCCCAAGGTCATTGTCCCCAATGAGCAGATCCTCACATATACCAGGTGATGCTCTGTAAAGCTGGCTCCCTAATTTAACTGAGCAATAAAAGGCTAGAGCCTGTGACTGGGCAGTAGAGGGAGAAAGGTGGGCCTTGTGAATCAAGTGAGACGTCTCAGGGGGGACAGAAGGGAGAAGAAGAAAGGACATGGGGGAAAAAGGAAGATGCCATGACAAGAGATGGACCATGAGCTCATGGCCAGGAAAGACAACAAGTAATAAGGGACATTATGGGTGAGAGATCAGTTAGATTAGCTCTAAACCTGTCCACTCTAGGCTTATGGCTTGCAAAGAAAATACCTGGGTTGGATGTCTTTATATAGGCTAGCTAGAATGTTTACATTCTCTTTTCTGTGCCTGTGAATTTAAACACGCCTTTGAATATCTGTGTATGCATGAATGCATGCCTCTATATGTCTGTGCATGTCTAAATACCTCTGTGTGTATGTGTACAAGCCTGTGGGTATGTATTCACACATCCCTATCATTCATTGACCACTCCTTTACTTGTGAGTCAAAAATAAAGTTTATATCTATTTATCCTATTGTTCTTTAAAGATTGGCTGAGAACTGGAATCCGAGGTGGTATCAATGATTTTTTTTCCAATCTTTTGCTCTGTGTGCACTTGTGTATCTTGAAGTACACATGTTTATCAAAATTGTTTGGAAAATCATCTGCTGATCACCTTGGAAGTACTGGCTCACTGTAAAATGTAGATCTAAATGTTGGCATAGTTCATAAAATATTATCAAAGAGAATCACATTTGTTAAGATGTAATTTTCGTTAACGTGGTGACTAATGTTACAAGAAAGTTTCTAAGCGCCAGGATGCTATCAAGTTCACAGGAATGGATAAGATTTTTCCAAAATTCTAATGTTTATTTGAAAGTTTGAACTTAATGCTGACAGCAAATACTCTCCACCAGTTTCCTCATACTGACAGATTGCTTTAAATCTACCCCAACATAATTCACGTGTCAATCACTTCATTACTCAGAAATGGTATTCCACAAAAAAAGATGGTGAGTTCAGTTCACACCTCAACCAACTAGATAAGATTTTATGTATATTTCTCATCTTTCCACATGCTATAATAAAAATCTGTGTACCTGGGCTCAGGAGACAGATCAGTTTATCAAGTGTGCTATGCACATTTGTGAGGACCTGATTCAGGTTCCCAGACCAGATGTCACAGCATGTACATTTAATCCTATGACAGAATGGAAGGTGAAGAAACCCTGGAAGCCTTTGGGCAGCTAGCCTATTGTACAGAGTGCTAAACAATAAAAACACTGGCATATTTGAATCCAAACTCAGACATAAACCCACACTCACACATTCTCATTACACACATACATACATACTCACATACATACACATTCACAAATATGAACATACCCCCCACTCACACTGACACATGAACACACACCCACACACATATATCACACACACAAATACACCCACACATATGAACACATGAACTCACACACATACATACACACACAACCATGAACATACATATGCTCTCCCATAAGAACAAACATACATGATCACATATGAACAAATACACATGAGCTCTCATAGGCATGTATTGAAGAGATATGTTTTTTTTTAATTAATCATTTAGGTGGTTCACCTAAGATATTCCTATGTGAAATTTATTCTTCCCCAGTTTTAACTATTAATACTAAGCCGGGAAAAAAAAAAAAAAAAAAAAAAAAAAAGGTGATTTCCCAGCACAGGTGACACCGAAGCCTCGAGGCAAGTTAGGTGCTAACAGTTTTACTCGGTGTTGCTTTTTTCATGTTGGAGAAAATGTTAACAGGACTTTAAGAAAATGCCACTGACCTTTCGTAGTAGTAAAAAATAGTGTTGTCCCTTAGAGTCATTCTTTAAAAATCACCAACTGAACATTACAAACTGAGAAACTGAGGTTTTATTTCAATTACACTTAGTAAGATTTTAACTAAGGAGAAACATGTCTTGATTTGAAGTAAAACTTGATAGAAAGGTTTTATAATGGAGGATGTGTTTAATGGTGTCTTCTACAGAGAAGAGAGAGCTTGTCAGAGAAGGATTGTGGGGGAATGGGTGAAGGCTGTCTGAGCCATATTACATTATGACTGTCAATGAAATACCTAAATGGAAGGGCTTAGTAGCAACTTCTAAGTGTGGAGTTCAGAGATAGTTCTACCCTGGAATTATATAACTAGGAGTCATTTACATATAGATAGAATCCAAAATTAAGGTAACTGAAGCTATTAAATAAGATGAAAATTAGAGAAGGAAGAAAAAAATCCTAAACTACTCACACATTTCAAATGTGTTGAAATAGTTAATCCTTTGAGAGCAGATGTGAAGCCATGGAAATATCATAAGAAAAAAATTGTTTATACAGTGTTCACAAAGCCTAGGGAACATACACATTTCTGGTTTTTTTTAATTGAAGTAAACCTATTTATAATGGACACTCTGATTTATCGACCAATGAATGATCAAGGAGATGCAAAGGAGAAGTTTCTTTGTTATTCTTAGAGATCCGCCTCTGCTTTTCACTATTTTGGGACAGTTACCATCAGCTAGAATAAACTTTACTCAACAATGAGACAATTAAAACAAAAAACCACAGTAGGTATTGAAGTCTGAGAATTGCCACACAAACCACTCAAACACCAATCTTAGTCAAATATGGCTGGTTTATTGAACACCACACCCAAAGACAGATCAACTAGGGACAGGACTTAAGCTCCAGACTTGATCCATGATCCTGAGTTAGGGTCCTGCAGGGCTTTTAAAGCCTGAGATCTATAAACCTCTGTGTCAAGTTTTTCCACCAAGCAGGACTTAGGGATAGGGGTCTCCTTAGGAACATGTCTTTGTTGTACATTTATCCTGCTTCCATTGGTTGGAGTACTCCATGGTGGCAACGAACTTGCCTTGTCCAACATTCATGTCTTAACCTGTCAACCAGGATGGGACTTGTCTAACTTTCATGTCTAAGCTTGTCAACCAGGATGTCATTTACCCACATACGTGTCTCTTTCTGCCAAGTAGGACGTCAGTTCCTAGGGAGGTCTTGGGAATTTTTATTAGACCCTTACTCAGAATGGAAGTCTTATTTTAAGTGGATGCAGGTGTCTCTCTTATGTTGGGGTCCATCCCAGGTGCAAATTATAAAGACACACACCGGAAAAGCTCATACACAGGTGCAGGAAGTGTGCTGGGTACTTGGTTTGGGTCTAAGCTTCTTGTGGGTAACTATACAAAGCAGTTCTACTGACTTCTATTGTGGTAGGTTTCCAAGATAACAGAATATGTAATCAACTTGGACATGAGAAAGTTTCCAGATAACAGCAGAAACATATAAGAAGGTTTCCTTATAAGGGTGGGCTAGCCAGGTAACAATTACCTAGGCCTTAACATTTTACATAGACTTTAACAGTAGGCACTATTTATAGGAGATTAAAAGTTTGAGAACTGAACAGGCTTTCTAGGAATAGTTAATTTTTTAAGAATCAAAGAAAACTCTAAACCCAACTACAGGCTTGCCAGTGGGAAGATTTCGCTCTCCCAGGTTGCTCCTGCTGTACCATGATCTTGTTTCTTTCTCATTTGACTCTTCCCAGTATTCTTTTTGGCAGCATTTGAAGGAGAACTTCTTGCCTGCAAGTGAGAGTCACTCCTTGATATGGAGCATACAGTGCCTTTGTCTGTGACAGCTCCTGGGCAGTGCCACCAGACAGGATTATTGGGCCTCAGAAACACACAAAGACACTTCTTCAATCCTCGCTTCTATCAAGAACTCCTGGTGGCATTCATATTTTATTGTTGTAAGGTAATTCAGCAAATACTACCTAAACCTGAAACTTTCAGACTGCAGATCTTTGATTGAAACACAGTTTATCCATTAAGAAATGGGATAAGGTGCTGATGTTCGTATTCCTGAAACTGTTTTAATTTGTAGATTATCCTTCAGTGAATTTCCCTAGATGCAGAGGTTGGGTCACCAATTTGAGTGGCCCCAAAACCTCCTGGGTAGAGGTGATGAACTGAAATTACAAAGGGACAAAAATCGAACTATATTGTTCACTAAGTAGTCCTTGTGGACAACAATAGTTCAGTCTTAGTGACAAACTAGAAAATGCCATAATCTGTGTCAGGACTGCCCCGTCTGAGGGTGAGGAAGATGAAATGCCCATTCTTTAATCACTTCTCAGAGAAACCCCTGAGATATCCATCTGCCTGCTGCCTGTGCGAGGGCCACACTGAGACCTTTGGTGTTGAGTCATGAATACTGACATTCACACAATTTAAGCGTGTGCTATGTTAGGGTATGTCAATGTCTGCTAAGAGAACCACAGAAAGGGAATTGAAACATTCAAAGAATGATAGGGCTTTAGTCATTCCTATTACTTCACACGTGCTCGAAGCAAGCTAAAATGGGAATCTGAGGGCCTCTTAGATCAGGATCCATTTCTCAGGCATGCTGGTACCTGGCTATAGCAAGCGCTCAGTGAGTGCCTACCAGTGACTGTGTAACAATGCCTGGAAAGGTTTCTGGGAACCACACTCAGCGCATCTCGGAAAGTGTATGTTGGAGTGGTGTGGACTGTGTGCTTTACTCTCAGACTACTCGGTTGTATCTAAACTCCATCCTTTAATCAATAGTCTAGGTGACAAATTTCCTCACTTTTCTAAGTCTTGATGTGTTCATGTGTTATGTGAGCATAATCAGTTCCTATGCAGATGCGTTACTGAAGGTATTAAATGAGGTAGATCATGGGAAACACTTATCATAATATTTGACACTTGTTAAATGTGAATGGTCTGTTAACTATTAACAGCACTTAAAAATAACCAATTGGATTGTCTGACATTTAAAGGGACTGTATTATGGTTGACTACTTGAAACGTTGCAGATATATACAGTCACCCACAATGCTCCTGACCTTATCTGAGGCACATTTGTCAAACCCACTTACTTTATGGCAAAGGTAGACATAACTTTATCCCGACCATTTCATCCTTCAGTGTTATGTTTTCAAAGGTTTAATTTATTTGAGGAAGTTAGAGCTGTGTTTTGAGTCAGGAAAATAATACAAACCATTTGAGTAAGAGTTTAAATATTTCTTTCCAGCATTATACAGAGAAGATTTTTACATATATCTAAAAGTTAGTTGCACCAGCTCTTGGATTTTATTTCTATCACTTCTATTTCCTTTTAAATTTTTTTTCATGTTTTGATGATTTCATACATGAATACAATATGTTATTTAATATCCACTCCATTTTCTCCTTCCAACTCTTCTAGGACCCCTCCACCTTGATTCTAACTTCATGTCACCTTATCCTTAGCAAAAGAAGGAAATAAAGAATACTAATAGGAAAATTTGGGTCCAATTAGCCCTGTTTGCAGATGATATGATACTAAATGTACAGGATCCCAAAGATTCCAACAGGAAAATCTTAGAAATGATCTACATGTTCAGCAAACCTGTGGGATCCGATATCATACAAGATGAGAATGAAATCATGGAAACTCTCCTGTTCACAAAATCTTTCAAACAATCAATATCTTGCAATAAGCATGACTAATGAAAGGAGAGACACATATAAGTAAAACTTTAAATCTGAAGAAATCCATGTAGACACTTGAATGTGGGAAAGCTTCCTGTTCTCCTCTGTAGACAGCTACAATATTGGGCAATGACCACCCCCCAAAAACGCAATTACAAATTTAGCACCATCTTTCATTCAAAATCCCCAGGACATTCTTCACAGAAAATTTTTTAAAAATCTTAAAATTCTTATCAAAATGCTGCAAATTCTGGATAGATGAAGCAGTCCTGAGCAAAAAGAATAAAGAAAATAAAGCTGGAGAGATTTGTTCCTCCTCCTCCCCATCTTCCCCTCCCCCTCCTCTTCCTCTTCTTCCCCATCCTCCCCATCCTCCCCATCCTCCCCATCCTCCCCATCCTCCCCCATCCCCTCCCCATCCTCCCATCCTCCTTCTCCCCTCCCCTTCTTGCCCCCCTCCTCCTTCTTCTTCCTTTCCTCCTACCCCTCCCCCTCTTCCTCCTTCTCCTCCCTGTTCTCTTCCCCCTCCTCCTTCTTCTCCTCCTCCTTCTTCCCCTCGTCCTTCTTCTTCCCTCTCCAGCTCTCCTCCTCCTCCTTCTCCTCCTGCTATGGAGCATACCACACTTGTGCTCTAGAACTGTAGGAATTAAAACAGTATGGTTCTAGCACAGAGACAGAGAAGTGGATCAGTGGACTAGAATAGGGAGGCCAGACCCAAATCCAGGAAAGCACACCCTGATTTTCAGCAAAGAAGCTAAAAGCCCGCACTGAAGGAAAGGCTGCCTTCCCAAACGATGGTGTTGAGTTGTCCACGTGTAGAAGACTAAAATTGAACTATCTCTTCAACTTCTGTTGATACATCACATATCTTGCAATCTACGGGTCTACTTTTCTTTAAAAAGCTAAATTCATTCTGGGTAAGAGGCACCATGGTGAATGTTTGAGATCAGCTTTTTAGCTTCAGCCATGTACTGACCTCACCTTGCTACAAAGAATTGTCTCTAAGAGGAATTTTTGTAGTTTTTCTCAATAAACGACCATAAGAAACGATTTTCTGTTTGCAGCATAGCACTTACATGTCTTTCTTTTCTCTTTCTCCTATCCCCAGTGGAAATTTAAATTTAATAATAATAATAATAAAAACCACAAATCCTTTGGAAGGTACTTAAAAATTGTCATTGATTATCTTTATTTTGTCTGGCCTGTATGGTCTGTGGTTGACTTTATCCTTTGAATAAGAAACAAAACAAGCAAGCAAACAAAAAAAAAAAAAACCGCAGGAAAAAAACCACTCATGTAGACAGAAGGAAATTTAAAGTCTGGTCTTTGCTTTTGCCTCCAAGCCTTTGATTCAGTGATATCACAGACAGTGTCGATGTTCCAACTGCGAATTACAGGGCTTTAGGTGGCCCTGGGGAAAATCTTGGTAAAGTCTACACATACAGGATTGTAAAAAGAGCCAACACTTTAAAGGAACATTCTAAATTAAAATTATTGTTTGAGAATTTCATACATATATATATACATGTTTCTATTATCCCTTCACCTTTGTTGTCCCATTTTATTACCTTCCCCCCTTAATACATGTACCCTAATCCCTCCATTTTTGTGACGTCTTGTTTCATTTTAGTTGTAGTTTTGTAACACAGTGAGTTTAACCAGGTTCACCCACATGATATAAAGCATGGGGGACTCACTTGACAGTAACTATGTTGAAGAAAATACTTTCTTTCCTAACCATGACTGGGCCCACTGATGGACCCAGACTTGGGCAGGCCCAGCACAGGTGACCACAGCTGCTATGAGTTCATGACTGTGACAGCCATGTCATGCCCAGAAGAAGGCTTTTCACAGCCCTCCTACCCATTATCAGGTTACTGCATTCTTCTCTTCCAGTTTTCAACCACACTGCCAGAGTCTTGATGTAAACACTTTGCTTAGGGCTGAGCTCCCAACAGCTATTTACTCTTACCACCTTGAGCAGCTATGAGATTTTATATAAATCATGCATTTCCCTCAAAATGTTTTTCTGATTAAGACTAGGAGAAGCACATGTCTAAACACAGCCAGCACCTGATTAGCACAGACAGGATTCTGAAATGATAGATTAACTTTAGGAGAACTGGGAAAGACATCAGTAAAATTATTCTACACCTAGGCCAAAAATTAGGAGTAATGTTTAAGCAAAGCTTATGTTGATGCAAAGTCTCATCTCATAAGCAGGAGTCCAGGAACACAAGGGAAACAGTCCATGACCTGAACACGGCTGGAATTCAAGGGAGAGGACAGGAGAAAACCAACAAAAGCATTGGCCTTGGAAGAGAGCCAGCATCAGCGTCCAAAGACAGATTGTTGCTAAAGGTGAAGGTTTAGTGAGAGAGAATTGAAGAAAAACATTTTAAGGGTATTTTATGAGCAAAATCATCAGAGGGATGAGGGCTAGTTTTAGTTAGAGGCGAAATGAGGTGGGAATATTGATAATCCACTGAGAGTATGGATAATCCACTGTCGTTATGATAATCCCCAGAAGACTCACCAGCTGAAACAAAGCATGTAGCATTTTACATTTTACGTAGGACAGAAACGTAGGCAGGGGACTCCTCAGTTGAGCATCTCTCTAGGACAGCAATGATCTAGCTAGATTGCGACTGCGTTTTTACATAATCTGCTGTACCAGTCTAATTGGGTAGTAGCTGTGCAGTATCCATGCATAAGAGGCAGTTGTATTTATGACCTTGGTTTTCTTGCTAGAAGTTGAACCACTCTTTGTAATGTGGGTCTTCCCATAAAGCAGCTTTCTCCCCAAAGTCCCCAAGGATGAAAGCCTACTATAAGATGCAAGTCAAGTTCTACTGTCTAATAAGAAAATGAACTTCATCAATTTTACTGACGTTTACTTGTTAGCCAATCTCAGGTCAGATATACATTCAAATGATAAGTGAATTATAAAGATTAGGAACATCCTAGAAATGTTGGAGAGACAACTGTTCTTCCATGCATCTTCTGATGCAATGTCAAGTACTTTCAGTGTGGCTCTCAACCATTGGTGTCCAGTCCCAGAGGACCTGGAACCTCCTTAGTTATCAGTCTAACTAACCTTAGAGTCAACCAGTAGAGCTCAAACTTTGATGAATAGGATAATTTGTAAGGACTATGAGACTTTTTAAAGTTACATTTTTACTTTGAGATCTTGAGAACGAATGAGAAAGGAACTGATGTGACTTAATGGCAATATGTTTGTTTGTATGTCACGGAGACAAGGGATCAATTGTCCTGGATAGCTTAATCAAGTCAGCTTGACACAAGGGAAAGGCATCTGAAAAGAGAGGAACATCGATTGAAAAAATTTCCTGATAAGATCAAGTTGTAGGCAAGCCTGTAAGGCATTTTCTTAAATGGATAGAAATGGAGAAACGTATTGGGAGTGCCATACTTGGGCTGGTGGTCCTGGGTTCTTTAAGAAAGCAGGCTGAGCAAGCTATGAGAAACAAACCAGTAAACAGCTCGATTATCAGATCCTGCCTCCAGACTCCTGGCCTCCTTGAATTCCCAACCCGACTTTCTTAAGTAGTGGACTATGGTTCAGAAATGTAAGCCAAATGAACCCTTCCTCTCCAACTAGCTTTTGGTCATGATGTTTCATTATAACAATAGAAACTCTAAGACAAGTAGCTATTGTAGCAAGGTATAATGTTTAGAACTGCTAAGGTCCCCAACCCTTCAGTCTTGTGAGGGATGTAGACATCTCTAAGTTTACCTAGAATCTGGAATAAAAAGGCCACCTTTCCTTTTTTTACCTTTCTCCAGCTACAAGGAGACAAGAAATGTCTCATCCAGATTTCTGGTTTCTTCTTTCAGGGGTCTTTGTAAGCATAGCATTAAAATTATTCCCACATTTTTCAGGTTTTGTGGATGGTGACATTGTCCTTCCTTTGAAAAGGATTTGCTGGAGTACAGTAGACATATAAAGGATTACTATATTATACAAAATACATCCCAGAAAACCAAACAATACATTTCTGTGAAACAATTTAAGCCACGATTTTTGTACACTAAAAAATATTACCATTAATTTACCATAAAATAAGCTCTGCCCTCCCCCAACAGAAATTTAAGTTAAAATGAAGAAATGAAGAATGACAAATGGAATGGGAGGAAAGACCTAGACACAGACTGGCATTTTTTTAAAAGCATCTGTGTACCAGGTAGAATGCAGAGACATTGCCCTTGCGACTTTATTTTGAAATGTGAGCAGTTACTTTTTCAAAGGCTCCCTTGTATATTTCATATGGATTTCTTGCCTTTTAAAGGCTTGAGCCCAATCTGTTCCTTGCATTTCCTCCAAATTTTCAATTACCATCCAACTCCCTTCCTCAATCCCTTGAGGTTAATGTAGAAAATGTATTGCATATGCCTTTGATAGCAAATTAAACTTGTACATGTTTTTGGTCCCTCCCAGGATCCTTGTGATGACTGAGATGCCCATGAAGTCGTGAAATCCAGCAAGGAATACATTCCTTTGCTGAACGCATGATAATGCTGACTGGGGCTAGAACAAAATGTGATGGGTGATGGGAGATATAGTTCTTGTCTTCCATGAGTCAGCAAAGGCTTCCATTTCTACTGGAACAGCCCCGTCCCCCTGGGTCAGCCTACTGGCTGGTTTTAATCATAGTTTCTAGTCTGGGCTTGATTCAGTAGCACGATGTAGACACAGCTTCAGTCCTTGGCCTTTTACTGCTCCTAAGACCAGTTTTCAAATAAATAACTGGCTAAATGGCTTCCAGATGCAAAAATAAAAACTATACAGATGCAAATATATTACATTTAATTTCAAGGCTGTTTAAAAAAAATTTTATACTGTGCCTACAGAAGACAGCTATAAAAATGCACATCATTTCAACAGCATACTTCATCAATTACTCCATTAGCAATAACAATGTGGGAAATAAAGGGTGAAATTGAGTACAATAAAGCAACGAGGAAAATGAAAATAAACAAGAAATGAAAATCAAGCAATGAGCCATACTTACCCAGAATACGTTTCGGGTCTTTTTCAAAAAATATGATGTCTCTGACCACTGATGAAAATCCTTGACTTTTAATCATCTTTCCTAGGACACCGAAGTGCAGATGCTTATACAGTGATAATCATATGCCTTGTCCCGTCCTAGTGCATATTACTTACTCCCAAGAGTCTCTTCGGGGTAGCAGTCACAAAATAAGAAAACCATCTGTCAAGTAAGTCCTAAAATATTGAATTCATTAACCACCAGGTAGGGTGTGCTTCAGCATTCACAGGATGCGGGATGAGAAGAGATTAGGTGTCTGAAGTCACATATACAAGTAGGCACAGAAACAGGTAACCACTGGGAGTTGTAGACTTGTCTTCATTAGCTGATGATCTGCTATTCAATCAGAAGCTATTCAGGCCCTGCACTTATTTAAAAATATGTAAGACACTAATCAGATTAGGCTGCCATAGGAGAAGGCACCTGAGAGAAATAATAGCTCAAGGAAGAAAGCAAAAGAGTGAAGTTCACACAAAAAACGAAAAATTGTTTGACATTTGTTTTATGGAAACCACGACCTTAAAATGACATGATCTCAGTTTTATTAAGGTTGAAACAATTAATTCATGGTGGTTCCTGTGAAGGTAGAGGGGTGAACTGTTGTACTGCATAGAACTTTAAAGAGTAACAACAACAAACACAGGGCATTTTGGTCTATTTCAAGTCACCTCTGCAGGAGAAAAACAGATCATAAAGAAGAGAAAAATAACCTTGCTTCTTATGAACTCACTGGACAGAGAGAAAATACTGAGTGCACAGTCCTTTTATAGTGATTCTTGATAAGGCATGGCAATTGGAAACTGTTTGGTTCCTTTGAAGTCATCTGGCAAATAGGCAAAAGAGAAGCTGAAACACGTCTGAGAGAGGACTGGGAGAGAATCAGAAGCCAGTCCCTCTATCATGCAGGAGGAAATGCTCAGGGGGGTTGGCAGTCGGACATTATGGCACAGATGATTCTCTGCACATGCTCAAAATTAAGGAGCAAGATAAAAATGTGCTACAGCTATTCTTTTATCTCTGCGAGCTTAAAACTCCACCGACAGCGAACACATCATGTGCTCTCCCGGGGTTCCTAACTCATTGCTTCTACATACAAATGCTTAAGATTGGCAATTTCCTATTTTGCTTTGTTAATCCAGTGACTTCTAATCAGTTTCTAAGTCCATTCACCTTAAAGGCTTCTCATGAAAGAATAGGGTCATCAAACCTTATTCCAGTATCCAAAATAGGCTCCTGATATTTTTTTTATCTTGACCTCAAGATCTCAGTCCTCAACTTGCATAAAAAGAAGAAAGTCATGTGTATTCTAGCAAATCCAAACGGTGAGACCATATCCAATTGTGCTGGATACTTGATCCCAGAGGATTAATGCATAGCTCTTGAGTTGTGTGTATCTTTCATAGTTACTATCTTGTCCCTTTGGCCTTGCTATGTATCTTCCTAGATTACAAGAATCAGGCTGAAGAAATAGAGGGGAGGCCTTGAAACACAGGGTAAAAATTACTAGGGCAAGGAGTCAGGAGATCAAGACTCTAATCTTGAAATGCCATCTACTTGTATGACCTCAAGAAGACTCATATTTGGACCATGTGCCTTGCTTCAAAAAGTACAAGATTAAAGAGTCCCCAAGACTCCAAGGAAGTATTCTGCTTTGTCTGAGGAATCTATGTTTGGCTACTTCTAGAGAGATGGAAAATTCTAGTGAAAGAATTTCTATTTCTTTGCAGTTTTCTCCCTCTGCTCAGCTCTCACCAAGATGAAGAAAAATGGAGTATCAGAGGCTGCATTTTATACCCTTGAAAAAGTGCCCTCCAAGAGACTCTTCATTCGTGCATTCAGATTTACTGCACTGCAAACCTGTGGGAACCTGCGGCATTCATTTAAACTTCTGTCATCATCATTGTGAATACAGCCAGAGGTCTCCTGTGGGCCTCCGGATGAAATGCTGAATGTCAACAAAAGTAAACAAAACAGAATCTCACTTTCTATTCCCGGGGCTGCTCCACTCGTATTTAACGACATAAGAAATACCCAGAAGCCTCAGTTGTGTTAAGCATGAGCATAAATATGGTGACAATCCACAGAGCAAGAATGGGAATATCCTAAATTCTGAAAGCAGAAAACTTCCTCTCTAGGTACCTTCAAACTCAAGTTATATTTTTCTACTGTCCTTGTGAAATTTAATTTAGTGCTAGGTCTTTCTAAAAGTGAAGCCGTAGCTTAGGAGATGGAGGAAAAGTTGATGTGAAATCCATCCAAGTTCATGTTTCTTGCTTCTTCTAGTCATGTCCTACTCTGAAGGAGAATATCTTCATGGCCTTTCATGCCCCAGCCTACGGGACAGATGGATAAATGCCTATGGAATGGAATATTCTTAATATGTGAGCTACTGAAAACAACAAACTTCTTTTTGTACATGGAGCTTGTTTATAGGGGATCAGGAAAGTGCCTGGTTCTTTCTGTTTTATGACAAACTGGCGCTCTGTCACAACTGGAGCCATGGACTTCCATTGGCTGGACAAAGAGAGAGCCATAGTCCGTTGGTGTCCCAGAATGGAAGAGACAAGACACACACAACAGTTCTGGTGAGACCTGAGTTGGAGCCATTGTTAGGGTACAAGTGGACAGTGTCTAAGGAGGGTTGTATCAACCTGCCATCTAAGATTAAATGAGGATCAGGAGACCGAGTGTGTAACCTCACCTCTAACTCCAATAAATGTACAGTTTCCAGAGAGAGGGTATACATTTCTATGTCTGTCTCCTCGTCTGAAAACTCATTCATTCATCTAAATGGAAAATTCAATTTTACTTTATATTTTAAATTTTGTTTTGGAATGATTAATTGGAATTTTCACATAAAGGAAAAGAGAAAGAAAACATGGAAATCTAAAATCACCAAATAGCTTTAAAACCAGCTAATTTTCAATGTGGCCAGCTTGCATGTGTTTGAGCATGCAGCAGATGAAGTGTGAAGAATTTGTAGACATTGGTTGGGAAGAAGCTTTCATGCCAAAAGGGGCATCAGAAGTCCCCAAAGCAGCAGAAGAAATGCACAGGTTATTTTTAAAAAGAAAAATTATATCCTTAAGTGTATACTTATTTTATCACTTGCAGGAGTGAGTGTTCAACATGAAGACCACTCTAACACACAATCGCTATGGCAATAGTCTGACACAAAATAGTACATTTTCATAAAACAGTACTGGACCTTTCTGAATTTTGTTCTTGGAATTTGATTATATTGTAAGTCAATTATGTAGTGTTTAATTAAACATGAAATTTGTAAACAATAATGCCATTTTGTTGTGTCCAAATGCCGGACACCCTGAGGATATGACTTATACCATACTGTTTTTCTTATTGATATTAAGGATGCAAATAACTTATATTAAGATGAGTGAGATTCTCCTAAGAGAATCAACAAATATCTAAGCAGAGAGGTAAACCAAGGAGAAAAAATGAGGGAATTCCTACTATCCTTGACACCTACTGCTGTCCCTGCTTTTATGGTGATAGTAAGCTGTGTCTTTGGACAGCTTGTGTGTTCCTGTTCACCACAGCAAAGACTGTGCTACTCACTCTAGTTTGATCTCACATAAGGAGAACGGAGAAAGTAAAGGTTTCTGCTCACGTTACAGCTGCCCTTTCTTCCTTTATCTCAAACAGGGATCTCTGCATTCCTGGAAATGTGAACCTTTAAAATTCAATACTTAAAATAATAATAATCAGCTTCCCCAAGACTATCATAAAGTGCATCAGAGGAATTCTGATATCTGTGTCTTTCAGGGGCTAGATAACCTCCTCATTACAATTCCAAATCTATATTCATTTCCTTCTTCAGAAAGAATGACATTTCAGAAAAGCCACACCCACACATGTATACATTTATCAGATTGTTGGCTTTCTTGTTTGACCAATGGAGATGGCATTGGTAAACTACATTTTGAATAATTTCTCTGTTTTTTTCTCACGTCAAAGTACAATCATGAGAAGGATTAGCACAGTTGTTGGGGCTAAAATGAAAGACCCAGAGGGGAGAAACTTTTCAATACAAAGTTCAAGAAACTTTGTACTAGAAAACTTGGTGTTTCTGGGGTACGTGGAGAGGCCAAACAGTTAGTAATGGGGACCAAGAAGGGATAAGAAATGTCAGATAATGTTTAGGGTTTCGAGGGCTGATCAACCTCTGCTCCTCCGATCCTCTTTGTGAACTCAGTGCCCACAGGGAAGCAAGGAAATGGGATTGTAGAGTTCAGACTATTTATATTACACTTTACCCCAAGGCAGGAGTTCTGTGATAGTAAAATAAGGTTCACTCACAGCTTAGGTTTGCTAGATGGTAATCAAAAATTTTTAATCTTCATCTGTGATGCAAATGTAGTGTCTCAGGATAAACAGTGCCCTCCTTACATTTGCTTAGCTGGACCCTGAGCTCTGAGCTGCTTGCTCAAGGACAAGACTGGCCCCAACCGCTATACTGTCTTCCTTTTCCCCCACCAGCTTCATTGATGAAAGTCAAGCAATGATGTGTTCTTGTTACACCTGATAGGGCAAAAGGCTTGTGAGCTCCGTTATCTATTTTGACCTTTGGAAGTTCTGGATTGTTTCACTATTTCTGAGCCCAAGAGAAAAAGGATTGCCAAGGAGGGTGTGGGGTTTAGCCTTTGTATCACCTGTCTAGACAATCCCAGGAAATATAACCTGAAAATTTACAAAACTAACAATAATAGTGTGAACACTGAAAGATGAGACCTGCTGGTGCTAAGACGTTGACCGGATTAATCTCTTGTCTTCTCCCACAATGAACTGCTCCAAGAGACAGTGATTCAATACAGTATGTCTAGACACTGACTTTTGCTCAGTGTTGTGACTATTTTAATGACATGCTGGGGGGTTTTTGTTATTGTCTTTGCCTGCCCAATTAGTTTCTACTATTCTGTCTACTTTGGGTTGAATGTAAATATCCCTTAAGGGTCTCTTTTCAGGGAATTCAAACTGAGTCAGATTTTATATCAGAAGAGAGGATTATGGTTTGGGCGGCTAGAGTATATTTATACAGTGATGTTTTTTGGGATTTGGGAAGTTGGTCGTGGTGGTATGGGGATTCCTGATAATTGTTGTTAAAATCTAATTCTTATAGAAAAATTGTCTTTCTGATTTCTAACTTGAAGATCGTTTTAGAATGGGATTAGGACCCTGACAACCTCTACATTTCAAGCGTAAGAATAGGAAGAGTGTTTATTCCCTTGCATTTCTTACTGTCCTGCTGATTACAAGTATGAATAAAGGCTTAGTAAATAATTGTCTTATACATATTTCTTTTAACAATTTATGTAATTGAAGAAAAAAAGGCTAGTAATTTACTCTACCTGACACAATTCTAAGGTGGAAGCCTCACTAACCAGGATTCAGGGATCACCAGCCATTCAGAGGGTTGAAGCTTGCTGGTGCTGGAGTGAGACTGATGGACCGTTGGACCTATAGAGGCTTAAACTTTTGCATATTACTGAAGATAGGCAGCTATAGGAAAATGTCCCTCTGTGAGGCAGCCTCTCAAAGATGTGTCAGACATTACTTTGAAGGCATAGGTAAAAAATGGTGATGCAGACTTGCTGATTGATGTAAAGCAGTGAGGTTTTGGTTTTTGGTTTTAACCCTGTCTACATAGGGTTAATCATCAGAATGCAGAATGCAGGATCATGAAGAGTTGAAGAGGGAAAGTGAGGAAAACTATGGAAAGTAATGCCAGGGTCCTAGCCTCAGAAATTCTGATTCCCTTATTCAAAATCCAAGGTTGGGGCTGTTTTGTTTTGGCCTTAATTTCCCAGAATGATTCTAATAGGCAGCAAGGTTTGAGATCCCTCATGAAAAGTACATACGACCGTGTAGATATGATAAATGACTTGCTTAGGTAATATGTCATAAGATAGTTACTTTCTCTAAAGAAAAAAATCAATGTATATGAATTAGAGGCTATCCAGAGAATAGAAGAGTTAGTAAAAAGTAAATGAAAAAGCACACAAATACTCAGGGGCTGGGCTGGAAATGATGCTTCTAAGAGTGAGGCCAAGGATGAAGACAAGAAAATAAAGACAAGAGAGCTTTTCCTGCTTCTCTTTCTTCTCCCATGGCAGGACTGAGTGTTCATAGGTGTGATCATCATGAGAAGACAAATAACAGCAACTGTAATGACTCCAGCAATGGTAAATATCATGAGACAACTTAATAACAAGGCAGCCTCAAGTGCACAGTAGGAATGGGATTTTCCCTGTTTAGCTTGCAGAAATACTTCTAGGACTAGGTAAGAAATCAGAATTTCTAGTTTACAGTACAGATTGGTCGTCACTTCTACAAGCCTCAGAGGTAATTTCATGATTTGCATTTTAAAGTTTTGCTTTATTAATATTGTAGAGATGGAGATGGATAAAAATAATGATAAGTAGATGAAAGAGATGATAGCTAACAGACAGAGAGACGCACATAGATTATATATAGAGAGAGATGATAGATGATAGGAAGATATAGAGAAATAGAGAGAGATGATAAAGAGATAGATGATAGCCAGATAGACAGACAGACAGGAAGGCAGGCATACAGAGAGATAAATAGATGATAGATAGATAGATAGATAGATAGATAGATAGATAGATAGATAGACAGATAGATAGACAGACAGATAGACAGGTGATATATGGATATGTGCTAGGGCAAGCGAGTACACATTAAGCACATGCACAGAGCTTGTGTGCTGTGTGCAGAAGACAAGTTTGAAGAATTAATTCTTTCTACTCTAGGTTCTAGGCATTGGACTCAGGTCATCAAGCTTGGTCAGCAGGTATTTTAACCCACTAAACCACCTTGCTTGCCCTGATCTTTAATAATTTTTGAAAAATGGGATTAACCAAATCAAGATAAAATGCTAATTGACTTCTGACCAAACAGTATAGAAGAACCCAATCTAAAAATTAGCTAAACAACCAAATTAGACAAAATGGGTAAAGAGGAAGAAAAATAAAAACTAAAGAAACAGTCTCAAAGTTGGGTGGGAAGGGATGGAATGGTTCGGAAGATGATAAGGGGAAGAATTGACGGTGGGTGAATATGTTCAAAATACATTGCATGGAATTGTCAAAAATTAATAAAAACGGACTATAAAGATTAGTTGGCTTTATTGAGGAACTGAAAGTTAGTCCATGTATACAAAGTCCTTGAAAAGCTAAGGTTCTGCAATGCTAAAGAGAAGACGTCATAGAGAGAGGGCAAGGAAGAGAAGGAAGAAAGTGGGGAGCTCCCCTCTCTGTCATCACTGTTTATTCAAGACCTTGAGAAGAAGCCAAATCACCTTTCAGAAGTCAAAAAACTCTTTGCCAATTGCTGCTACATTGCAGGTGTTTTGAAAGTAAGGCTGACCAGCTCCGTCAAGCATGTGAGACATTGGCCTGATATCATGTGGAACCTGGTGGTCAACCAGAACACTTGAGATGGAGTTCAAATCCAGTTGTCAAGGACTCTGGCCAGAGTAATTTCGTCTTGATTCTATTCTTTCTGAGATGAAAGCTGTAGAAACCTTATCACTACCCAATCCTATAGCCCTGTTCCTGTAATCATATCAGAAGAACCATCTCATACTAAATTGCCCATGTCTTAATGTAATTGCAATAGTTTAAATATCCTTCATGACTTTCCAAGACATTGGCTGTGTAGCCAGAGATGTGAGGTGTGGCAATGCCCTAGAGTCTGTATTCCTCATGCCTCTGAATAACACAGATCTCCCAGTCAAACCATCTTGGAGATTTAAGTTTCCTCACTTATCACTGTTGAATAATAGAAAACAAACCTGTTCTCAGTTTCTGCCAAGCCAATGCACAGGGGATTTCCATTGTTCCCTGGCAGTCATTACTCTGTTTTGGTTTGGTTGGGTTCAGACCCCTGGAGATGGCCCCTGAGTTTCAGGTTCATTCGAACTGCTGAGCTAGGCCTGGTTTCCATCTGCAGCCATGAAATTGCTTTGAATTTCTCCAAACTCAGGCCAGGTTTTCTGAAAATGCATCTAAGAGGAGGCTAGGGTTCACTGAGAGGTTTGCAGATCTATTTGATTATTGAGCCTGTTCAGTTCCTAATTTCTAAATTGCCAGGTGACAACTTTGTCTGCTTGGAGATTCTCTCCTCTCAAGGCATTTGTATGCTACTCAGGCCCAATTAAAGATTGATTTTTCACGATAATCTTTTCTAAAAGAGAGTAACTAGGGTATTGGAAAGGAGAAGGTAAGTCTCCAGGTCTCAAACTACTTCTTGACTTTCCTCCCAAACAAACAGAAGAAACACTGGCTATCAAATCCTGTTTAGAGTCTGTCTCTACTGGAGGCCATCGAGATATCGTCCAACCTACTCAAAATAGGAAAAAGACATAGCAAATATAAACGAATTTGAAGTTCTCCTCTCAAAATCAATGGAGACTAAGCCATTTGCGCAGGCTGTGGAGACAAACAAGTTCACGTGTGTGAGGGGAAGGAGCTAGATCAACGCAGTTGTATCGTTAAGAATTGAAGAAAAGGAACGGGATCCACTTATGAGGAATGTTTAGAGCTGGTTTCCGTGAGGTAGCATACCACATAAAGAAGAGTGCTCCATAATTGTAAAAGGTTTAACACAATTTAAAATGTATCTTAGAAAACACATTTTAGGACTAGCGACTCATTCAATTGTGTCTCAATTCCTCTTCTCCATGAGACCCCCTGGCTAAACTGGCATAAACTCGCACATTTCAGATAGACAGCTTGGAGAGATTGTCATCGTCTTCAGCCACGTCTTCTCTGTGTGACAGGTTTTCACACGGTAGCTGTTGATCAGCTGCCAGTTCCCTATATCCAGAGCTGTGTACATGGGTGAAATGAAAACTAAAGATTCTGTGTAAGATTCATTTGAAACGATTACAGGTAATATTTTTAAAGATCTTTTTTGACAGATCACTATTGAAAACCCATTTGTGATGGTGCCAAACCCTAGTTTTATGTTTTCACTAAACACTTAAAAGTAGGTTGTCACCTCTCTGGAGGTAGTGGGACCTCGGGGAATGGAACTGGTAAATGAGACACATAAAAGTCTTATGCAAAACCCAACTTTATTCAGAGCCCCAGACAATTTATACTCTGAGGGTTATGAAAGGTTACATGAGCAAAGTTCTCATAAGTTCAAGCTGCATGCAATCACAAGGACAAGCTGCACGTGGCAAAAAACAATTTTTCCTTAGAGGCATATAAAGAATACTTTAAATATTTAATTAAATAACAAAAACAAGCTGTAATGAGTAATATGAAGTAAATTCACTCCTATCAGCTGTACCTGGGAGGAGCCCGAAAATATACTCCAAGAACAAGTCCTTGATTTTTTCGTTTTGGTTTAAAACAGCAACAAATCTGTATTCACAATTGTCTTGTTTTCTTCAAGTGTTCTCTCTCCACTCAGACTCTCAGCTCTCTCCTCGCCAGACTCCATTCTATAAAAAGTAGATTTTTTTAAAGAAATCTATGAGTAAACATTAATATTTCTGAATATGTTTCTATCAAAGATATTTTTAAAGTTCTAACTTTATTTTATATACTTTGGTTATTTTAATAGAAGAGGTTTTTTTTTTTACATAGAATTATTTTTCACATGTCTGTTGAATGACATTTTTATAAAGTAAATTCATTTCTCTTTACACATCAAGCATGTTCTTCTTGGTCTATCATATTTTTAGTTACTATTATTGGATGAGTTGTGTGGACCCCCAATTTCATATTTGTTTTCCATTGACTCAGGACATGACCATATTTGGATATTAAAATTTAATAGAGATAAGCTATAAAATGAGGTCACTGGGGTAGACCCTGGTCCACGCTAACTAGAGTTTTTATAAAGGCCTCTATAAAGGTGATCATCCATCAGCCCAAGAGAAAGGACCGGATAGAATCTTTTCTCATCTCTTAGCAGCAGCTAACCTGTTGCTATTTTCTTTACCTTTACTCTATGAAAAGTAAATTTCTATTATTCAAGCAACTCCAATTGTGCTACGTTATTGCTGCACCATTAACAAAGAGCCTTGCCATTGGCAATAATATTTAGCAGTTAACTATGAGTGTACTATTATATATTGGTAAGGGAACATCAAGAAGACTTCAAGAGATGGGAATATCCACTTATCCACCACTGACAGGTTAAAATGGGATAGGGAAGGGAAATAAAAGTGGGTAAAGACGGGAAAGAATGCCACATCCTAGGTTTTTCTGTTGATAGGATCTTTCTTCAAGGTGTCTGGCACGGATAGCATAACATAGAACACGTAAGCCAAGAAGCACCAGATGGTCCTGGTAACAACTGTGGATGGATTTCTCTTAGTCTTCTGTCTTTTGACAGTCCTACTTGTGACTATCTTTCTCTTCTGTTTTCTTGACAAGGAAGGATGATCTAGACATAAGAAGGGAGGTGTCTTGTGTAGCTTGCAATTCACTGAATCTGCGGGGCAATCTTGATAAATGACCTAGCTTTTCCTGTAATGTACTAGATGTCTCAAAAGTATTTCCCTTCCATCCCCCCGTTCCCCAGCTTCTATGAGGATGCTCCTCCTTCCACACACCCACTCCCACATCAATACCCTGGCATTCCCCTACACTGGGGAAATAGCTTTCACAGGACCAAGGACTTTTCCTATTGATGCCAGACAATGTCATCCTCTGCTACATATGCTGCTGGAGCCATGGGTCCTTCCATGTGTACTCTTTGGGAGCTCTAGGGGAAGGGGGGGTCTGGTTCTTGATATTGTTGTTCTTCCTATGAGGTTGCAAACCCCTTCAGCTCCTTCAGTCCTTTCTCTAACTTCTCCATTGGGGTCCCCTGCTCAGTCTGATAGTTGGCTATAAGCATCCTCATCTGTTAGGAGGGTCTTATAAGGGGAGGTATTTCACTGGGAGTGGGCTTTGAGATTTCAAATGATCACACTAGACCCAGTCCTTCCCTGAGCCCTGCCTGTGAATTAGGATGTAAAACTCTCAGATATTGCTCTAGCACCATGCCTGCCTGCCTGTGTCCCACCACACCCCCATTACTATGATAATAGACTAATGAACCTATCCTCTGAAATGGTAAGTAAACCCTTAATTTGATGGTTTCTTTTATAAGAGTTGCTTTGCCCATGGTATCTCTTCACAGAAATATATCAGTGACTAGAACAGATTTCTACATGTATGAAACATGGCAGTTGAGCTCATGTACTTACATATACATTAATACATACTATTCAAAGTAGAACATTATCATCCAGTCTCGGACTCAAAATTTTAAGCATAAAGTATCAGTTTAGGTTTAAATGCAAGACTTTGTATTCCCCTGAAATGTGGACTTTTCTTTTCTTTCCTTCTCCTCCCTCCCCCCTCTTTCTCTCTGTGTGTTTTTGTGTGTGTATGAGAGAGAGAGAGAGAGAGAGAGAGAGATGCCTTTTGTCTTGTTTGAGGCAGAATATCTCAAGTTCACTGATACATAGGGCCAAGCTAACTGATCCAAGAACTTCAGCATTCCATTGTCTTCCTATGACCTCCTGATAGGCATACACTAGAATTAGAGAGGTCTGTGCTCCTGTATATGTATTTTGCATGGGTTTTGGGAGTCTGAGTCAAGTCATCAAGCTCAGAGGACAAGTCCTTTACCCACTGATCTCCCTATAAGGATAGCATAAGGCTATAAAAATGCATTTGTATCCAACTTCATAGAACAGTGTGTGTGTGTGTGTGTGTGTGTGTGTGTGTGTGTGTGTGTGTGTGTGTGAGTCTGTGTATCTGTGTCTGTCTGTCTGTGTCCTTGTATCAGGGTGGAGGAATTCTAAGCTCTCTCTCTAATTACACAAGGAACCACTAAAACAGAAGTGCTCATAATAATAGTCCCAGAAATCAGGTTTTATCTGGCAATAGGCAAAGGCAAGCACCAAGACTATTAGAAATTATCTAGAACATTCTATTATAGTATCAGACTAGAAAACTAGTGGTATATAGGAGGTTACAACTCCACACTGCTGGGAAAATAGAAAAATAAGAATAGACAATGTATTTCAACAGAATTTCACAGCTAATTAAACTCTTTAAATGAATCACTAGAAATAAGCTTGAAAATTTCTGTTGAATCTTCAGATAGCATAAATTATTTATATTAGTAACTTCTATCTATTAATAATCTAATTGTTAATAGTGTTTTAAATTTTTTCTTTGGATATGAATTGGTCAAACACTGCAAGAGTATTTAGAAAATAAAAACCCAGATACATACGGTTTATGAACAGCCAGAGCAACCTTCATTCACACAAATCTGACTTCCATCAAACCATTAAAAACCTCTTGCTGAGGACCTTTTTCCAGCCTTTACTTGAGCTTTTATCAAGCAAGAGTTGATCCCCTGGCCAGCAATTCCACATTGTTACTCATCCGATTGCTAATATAATGCCTCGCTGAGAACTAAATGCTATCTTTCTTCCTTGGGCTAAACAAATTGAAGTCATGGATTTGTTATTTGAAAAATTCCAAATTCAACAAACAGAGATTTGGGTTACACCGCCACGCATGGACGTATTTTTAAAAAATGGAAAACGCTTTATGGCCATTGATTTAAAACCACAACATGCTTCGAATTGAATTCAATATATTTCTTATTTGTTTCTGATTTTCCCTTTCTTTTCTTTTAATTATTATTAGAAGGTATAAATTTCGAGAAAACCCTGGCCTTGACAAAGCCCCATTATTTGCACATGACAAGGCTGATCAAAAACAGTTGGATTTCCCTAAGAAGTCTTTTATGTCTCCTCCACAGAGTATAAATAAATGAAAAGGATTAGGCTGAGGAAACGGAGTGTAATTCATGACCAATGTGAACCACAGACAAGGAGTTGCAGATGGATGAACCCAGAAACTTGGATACTGCTTTAGGCAACAAACCCCTCTTGTCTGTGCCAACTTCACTAGCACCTTTAAGTTCCTGAAGAAGCGGGACTCATATTTTAGCCTGTGGTGTCATCTTGAGTTATCCACACTCTTTTGTACTTTAGTGCTCACTATATAAGTCTAAAGCTGGTTTTGACTTTCAAAAAAAAGAATCTATCATATTCTGACACTGACCCTAAATCACAGTTAAAAATCTCTACTGTGTACCTGGCCCCCAGGGCCCTCCTGCTGCCCTACACTCACCGAAAACCAGAAAAATAAAACAGCTTAAAACCCACACTATTTTGACCTCTGCAACTGCAGCAGTCTTACTGATCAGGACACGGTGATTGAAAGTTTTTACGTCTCAAAATCAACAAATGAAGTAATTTAGGGAAACGAGTTTTGTGTATAAATGCTATGCTTCTCAGACCATACAAAATCAAGCATCTTCACTAGCTTAATCTGAAACATAATGAAAATTATTTCAGTTTGGATATCCGCCGCTAATTTGGTCAGCCTGCTTGCTGTGCACTCTCTTTCTTGGTGAGATGGAAATTCATAGCAGAATTTCCCCTTCAAATCTGCCCGAACGTTCTGAAATAAGAGACTTTTCATATCCCATATTCTTTCCCTGAATTCCCATCTCTATCTAATAATAATAGAGTGCTTTATAGCATATAAATCACATTTCTGCTTAAAAGTGACCTTCCGCGTGGCCTTTTTGTCTCTGCTTGTCAGCACGCATTCTTCCAGCCATAATAAGCCCCGGCCAGGAACGAAGACTCAAATTAGAACAATTTCAGGGACTGCCCTTATGAAGGCCAGGACGCAGTTCATCTTGAAGATAAATAATTTAACAGCTTTTCCCAAAGTAGATATGAACTGGATGGTGTGGTTTCCAACAGAGAGAATTTGACTGATACTTTTGAAGAGGAGATAAAGAAAACATGCCCCAAACTTAGCGCTTGAGGGAAATGAAGTGCAAGTGGAAATGTCGCCACACTACAGTATCTGCTAGCCAGGGGGAACTAAAGCCTAAAGCAGGAGAGATGCTTCAGGGGGCAACAAGGCTGGCAGCCCAAGTGGGAAGACTGGGGTTTGGTCCCAGGCACACATATAAAAAGCCAGCTATGTAACTTCAGCCGTGTGTGTGTGTGTGTGTGTGTGTGTGTGTGTGTGTGTGTGTGTGTGAGTGTGTGTGTGTGTGAGTGTGTGTGTTGTGTGTGTGTGTGTGTGTGTGTGTGTGTTGTGTGTGTGTGTGTGTGTGTGTGTGTGTGTGTGTGTGTGTGTGTTTGTGTGTGTATGTGAGTGTGTGTGTTTGTGTGTGTGTATGTGTGTGTGAGTGTGTGTGTTTGTGTGTGTGCGAGCGCGTGTGCCAGCGTGTGTTTGTGTGTGTGTGTGAGTGTGTGTGTGTGCGCACATGCATGCACACACTCACACAGGGGTGCAGAAACAGAAGGACTGCTGGCATTTACAATGACGAAAGCTCTAGTGAGAGATCCTGTGTAATGTGGCAGAAAATGAAGGAGCATGACACTTCTACATGGTTGTACATGTGTCCGCACATGCGCGCACACACACACACACACACACACACACACACACTCACATACACGTCTCACACAGGCACAAACATTAAACAAAAATAAAATAAATTGTAAAATAAGCAATTACAATGTCAATTACATGGTTTTGGTGCAGGTACTATGAGCATACAATTTTCTTCGTTTAGTTTTTTTTTTTCCAGTAAAGTAATGCCATTTAATGGCAGTATGTGATTTAATGGCAGTAACATTCATTTAGAGAAATTGGGTACAAAAGTGAACGTTTTAGATGCTGGCCCCTAGAAGCATTTTATAATGACTCTCTCACAATGGTTGGAGAGGAAGTTCGTTTCCTGTCAAGCAGATCGATTATTTTAAAACACTGTGTAAATTTTCCAAGCATGATGCTTCCTCTTGAATCCTAGCAAAACAAACAAGCACACCTGTCTTCCACAGAATCGGTTGACTTGGCAGCAAACTCAGCATTCAGGCTAAGAGCTTCTACCTAAATACAACAAGGCTACCTGTGCAGCGGCCCAAACCATGAAGGGCTCCCTCACTAGCTGGACAGTCCAGTCAAGACAGAAATGAAGGAGAAACTTTGTCCTTCTCCAGAATTAGAGGATCAGAAAATACCTTCTTGGTCACCTCTTAGTGATCTTCCTGAGGGTTAACAATCACATGATTTGATCAGGGAGTGTCATGATGATCTGGGAGGTCTTAGCCCTCAGTCATAAAACACTGACCAGGAATACACAACAAGGCTGAGATCTTGGAAGGGGAAACAGCCCACTTACCTGTATTGACTCCAGCATTCCTTGTCTTTATCCCCACATGAAAAGCTTGACTCATCATAAGCCCTCAGATCATTTTCTTCTATTAACAGTTTCCTATGTGCTCTATGGGCTGATGATTTAAAATCCATCGTTTTAATAATAACAGAACAACGTTCAGAGGAAGGAAGTGCCAGCTGCTGCAGGCCCTAGCCCGCAATGCTAGAATCCAGGCCTTGTAAGTGTTTTCACACTGAGTTCACTGGACACTACAGAAAGGGGGCTAATTCACACACCACCTCTATACAGGTACGCTCATTCCTTGTGGTTCACCTCTACCGCTGCTTTGGCTCATTGAGATTTTTCTCAGGAGAGCCTCTTTGGGGCCCCTTTGAAGTCCAAGCCATGTGAATGATCACGACCACTCTGGAAACATGAGCCTGGCAGTAACATCTTGTCCAGTCACACACAAAGACACATGGCTGTGCTCCCTGCTAAGATGAGTGCTGCTGGAAGATAAAAGACTCAACTCACTTTCGAAGACCCTGACTTTAATAAATGTTACCCTCACATCTGGTTTGTTGGCTGGGTTCCCTGGGTATCTTCCTATGGACCTAACCATCGAGTTTTCTTTCTCTGGAGTGAAGGTTCCGGAATCACAGGCAGCGGGCGAGCTTCTTATTTGGTTCTCACATCTTTGAGTCAGTTGATCTCCCTCAATTAAAACTTACCGGGCTCACAAGTCAACTCCACTGCTCAAAGTGTGAGAGAACTCTCGGGGTCAGAAATGATTACGAGTCTGGCATGGAATTGGACTGGGAGCCAACATTTAAAAGGAAGCATTGACAGGTTATAAAAACTCTTAATGGTAAGCAGAGGGAGCTCTCCGAAATCACTGCCCCCAACGACTCACCACTGCCCTGGCTGTTCCTATCAGTGTCTTTGATCTCAGCCCACTCTTCTGAATGTCTAGATTGGGCCAGGTGGGAGATTCCCAGGCTCTCGGGGACTCTACAGGGCTGAGTCTAAAAAAAATGATAAATGGCCAGATGGCAGCTGAATTATGAAGCCTCGCTTTCTTGTTTGTGTTAGTAGCAAGCTATTCTTCATTGTCTGTGTCCTGGAGACAAACTGCAGGCCTCAGTCAGGCCTATCAATAGCAGCGACGCAGAACTGTAAAGAACTCAGTGGAGTGAGAGACACGGTGCTTCCTTTCCTCCTGGGAATGGTTGTTGATCAAATCATCATGTTCAAGTTCCATGCCCAAACAACAGATGAAGGAAAAAAAGCAAAACACCCCCTGGATTCTTAATCGTCTGTGGTACTGTGTTTTCTCAATGCTAGTCCTCAATTTCTGCAGGATGTGGTCTTTCTCTTGATTATTTTCCCTGTATGCCAGGGCAGTGTCTGTCAATATGTAATGTGCATACAAATCGTCAGGAGAGTTTGTTGAGCTCCAGCTTCTAATTCAAGAGGCCTGGCCTGGGCCCTGACACGCCATATCTCTTAAATCCTTCCTGGGTTAACACTACTGCTTCTTCTCATCTAAACATCCTAAGCACCAAAAACTCTAGCATATTAAACATACGGCTGAATGGCGGTCATGGTTTCTGTCATGCGTTCAAAATGATCATCAAGCAGTGGACCAGATTCCAAAATGGTTGCTGGGGGAATGGCCGCATCTTACAAAGCAGGATGCCTACTGAGGCAAACGAAATGAAATGAGAGCATTTCCCCCCTTTGAACCATTTCCCTTCATTTATCATCATAGTTCACGAGCTTTGGAATTTTCCAGCTGAAAACTCAATGGTAAAGAGCACCCTGTGGCAGATTTCAAGAGGCACTCACTCGAACTTCTCTTTTTTTGCACACTAATGGAGATATCAGACCTCAAAGGTACCTCCAAATTCTCTCTTGTCAACCCCACTTTTGCCAGGCAAGGCCAAGGAGCAGAAAGGGAATTGGGTCAACATTTGAATGAGTGGTAGATTTTAAAATGCGATCCATTTGTATTCACTTTGGCAATAAAAGGTTAGACTCTGAATTTGAAAGGTAGATCCATCCTGACTCTTTCCTCTTCTGGCCATCTTGTAAGTGTAGCCTAAAGTGCTCAGTCAGCTCCTTCATTCAGAACAACCAACCAAGGGTCAGGAAACAAAGAACAAATACTTGTGTGCTTGGTACTTTCCACGTGTGCAATTCAAAGTAAGAATGGTTATGGAAACCACTAGAACCTCTAAGGACTGGGAAAAACGGAGACTTACCCATAGAAAATAGGAACACAAGGTCAGAGGGCACAGTGATGCCCACCAGTGCCAACTTGATGATGCCAATGTTAACTAACCGTCAAGATCTGCTTCACAATGTTCTGATCAGCCCAGGTAGAGTCCACCTCCGCTTACCACCACCCTGCAATTAGGATTTCACTTGTGGTATGCATCCCACCTCTTTCCAGGGACTCTGACTAGCCTGAAGTCAGGAAATACACCTTCTTTATCTTTGACTCTCTCCAAGGAATATCACAGAAACTGGTGTTTGTAAAGAGGGTGGAGTTGGCATGTGGTGAACACCTTTAATCCCAGTACGCTAGAGGCAGAGGCAGCTGGATCTCTGTGAGCAGAAAGGCCATATTTAGTTCCCAGCTAGCTGGAATGACTTAGTGGGTCCCTGTCTTTAAAAAAAAAAAAAGGTTGTGGGAGGGTGGGTAGGAGTTTGAGGGATGTCTCAGTAGTTAAAAGGACGTCACTTGGGAGAGTTTGCAACTGCCTGTCCCTTCAGCTTTAGGGATTCACTGCCTTATTCTTTTGTCCTCTGTAGACCAATGCACTCATATGTACACTGGAGAACACACACACACACATACACACACACACACACATACACATGCACACACACACAACACACATACACACACACACACATACATACACAGGAGTCGCATGCACATAATTTAAAACATTTAAAGACTAATGTTAATTTTTTAAAGGCACAGGTCCCTGGCCCTCACTGCGCGCTCGTAATATCAATATTCAGAAGACAGAAGCAGGAAAATCACTTCCAGTCCCATTTCAACCAAGATTATAATAATAATAATGCAAACCTTGCCTCAAACAAAATAATAAGAAGGGGGCATATTTTTTCTGTTTTTTTTACTGAAAATATTTTTTATACAATGTATTTTGCTTATGATTTTCCCTTCCCCAAATTCTCCTAGAGTCTACCTCCCTTTCCACCCAAATCCATACCTTTTCTTGTTCTCTCATTAGAAAACAAACATGCATCTTAATAATAATAATAATAATAATAATAATAATAATAATAATAATAAAAATGCCATTAAAAACAACCTAACCAGAATAGGAAGGAGAGAGGAAAAAAAGCACAGGAAATGTGTAGACACACACACATGCACACACACATACAATCACACACAGACAAACACACACGTTTGCACACACAGGAATCCATAAGGACAATATATATATTATTAGTTAGAGAAAGCAAGAGACAAAGACAGAGAGAGACAGAGGGGAAAAAACCTCCAAAATACATCATTGACTTTGTTTTCTGTTGGCCATCTACTAGTGGGATTTTAACAACAACTTTTTAAATATTTTTTTATTAGATAGAAACTATTCTTTTCTGAGCTGGTATCTTAAAAATGAAATTTGAGCTTAACTTTGGATAAATCAAGATATATGTAAAATAGTCGTGCCAAGACTTTTTTTTTCTAGAAAAGTTTGGGGGAACTTTGGTTTAGGATAAAACACTGCCACAGACAACTCTGAGAAGTGATGACGTCATTCAAAGGCTGGTGTGTTGTCAGTGAAGGATGCTGTTTACCCCTGGAAGAAAGAATGGCCTAGAGAAAGTTTGTTTCCTGAGGAGTCCTGAGTACTTTGAAACCAGACTGTGGTGCTGGAAAAAGCCATGAGATGGAAATTTCTATATTAGCAACAAAAAAACGGATGGAAGCCTTTTTTTGTTGTTGTTGTTCTGCTGTTGGCTTCGGAATTTTCATTAGATCAGCAGCAAAGGTGGGGAACTTTGGTCCCCTTGGCTTTTGATCCAAATAGAGGAATTCACCGTCATTTCTGTCTTAAGGTCAAGATTTACTTAAATATAATAATTTTATGTATTAATCTCTAACACAGTACACACATATACACACATACACACATACACATGCAGTCTGTGTGTATATGTGTATGTGTGTGTGTGTATGTGTATGTGTGTATGTGTATATGTGTGTGTGTATGTGTGTGTGTATATGTGTGTGTGTGTATGTGTATATGTGTGTGTTTATGTGTGTGTGTATGTGTGTATGTGTGTGTGTATGTGTATGTGTGTGTGTGTATATATGTGTATATGTGTGTGTGTGCGTGGTGTGTGTGTGTGTGTGTGTGTGTGTGTGTGTGTGTGTGTGTGTGTCTGTGTGTGTGTGTGTGTTACAGGCAGTTTTGAGCTACCCTAGACAGATCCACTTTAAGGACACAAAGGGTTTTATTTCTTTATTTTCATTTCTTTGTTCTTCTTTTTATTCTTGCCTTGTCTTGTGTCTATGAGCATGTAGGCTTGAGACTGACATCACGAGTCCTCCTTGATCACTCATTCTTATAGCTTATCTTTGGCACAAGGTCTCCGAATCAAACCCCAAGCTCGCCCACAGTCTTGCCAGCCAGTTTGCTCTGGGCGTCCTCCAGGTCTGCCTTCCCAGCCTTAGAATTACAAGCAGGCTGCCAGGACACCTCCCATTTACTTAGATTCTGGGGGTCCAGTCGCTGGTAAACAGCGAGCACTTAAACACGGAGCCATCCTCTCAGCTGTAATTGTTTCTCTTTAATAAACCACACATCAGCGTTAGTCATGAGATGCTTTTCTAAGCACGGATGTTCCTGTCAGTCCTCACCGCCTCTAACCTCTTCTAGTCCGCGACCTCAAGCAGCCAACTTTGCACTTAGCGCCCTGACTTTGTCTCTGATCTCCTTTTCTCCCTCCTCCCATTCACGTCTGTCGTCTCCATTTATTTTAGGAAGCCTCAACATAGAATGTGACTTCAACTGAAAAATTTCAGGAAATTTCCCGGAAGTCCTATCACAGAAAACAGAAATTGTAATGACATTAAAAATATATTTAAGGAAAGGTGGTGATTAACACCAAATGTTATCAATTCAATGTATTATCCGGAGCCCTTAGAGATCCAACCTGCCTTTTATGTTTAGCTTTATAGGATGCTCCTGAGAAGCAGGGCCAGTATTAAATCTTTTGACGGTGGATTTAATTCAGTTTAACTGAACACACACAGACAAGTTTCCAGCAGCTAGAATGCTTACTTCTGTTGGATACAAACTCTTTGTTCTTCGTGTTTCAGGGGACTAGTTTTTATTTGCTTTGTCTGCGTCCGCTCCTTTTCTTAATTACGCTGCTGATTGAGAGAAATATTCATCAACAGCAAGCATTTAATTTCTTTATATGACTTCTAAAAAATTACCTTAATATAAAATTAATCATTAAAAAAAATTCAGAACCCTGTTGGTCTCTGGTATTCTTTGACATCTTTGCGGTGTTTGATGTGGGCTGCAAAACAAAGTGGGGTGAAAACATTCAAACTTCGTACGTCTTTTCCTTCTAATCAAATCACTAAATAGTCTGCAGGTTAGCTATCCTGAAGGAAATTCACTTCTTCATAAAGGTAAGGCCCAGGTGCTGTAAACCTCGACCTTCCAAGGGCATAAAACAAACTGTAAAAGCAATAATCCTAAAGTTCTCAAGGTGTTAGGCCAGGTTTATGCCCTAAAAATTGATTTTATTTTCTCACCGGGTCATTAACATAGCCTGCCTTCACCTACTGAGATGGCTCCCAGTGTGAACTGATTAATGACGTCATGCTTTCCGTGGCTTAGCTTTACAGGGTCCAGGTTATATTTAGAAACGTGTTTGTGAGCGTCAGCATGTACGGGCTTTCTTTTATACACAAGCCTTGTGGCAGGATTCATCTTATGCTTCTTATTGCTTTTTCTTTATTTTCCTCTCTCAGCCCGGAGACGATAAACCTCTGTCATTTACAGAGATTTGTGAATAAACTCCTTGGGAAGCCTTAAGAATCCTTAAGGCTCTGCTCCGACTCTTGAATGTAAAGTGAAACACACGGGGCACCTTACTCTGACCTCAGCCGAGAGTCACTATGGTCTTGAATGGCTCTCTCTTAGCAAAATTCTGCAAAGCTTCCATTGAGTGCAGACCTCATTCATATCCCTGCATGTGCATTGCTGTAGGTGTTGTCCTGAATAACTTATTTAAGTCGCTGCCCTATCGCTCGCACCACTGAAAACCTGGCATTTGTAAACATTTCTTACTTTATGGGGTGATTATAGGGTGCTATGCCTTATGCAAAATTCTCTTACAAGATTTTTCTGTTCATTGACTAATACCTAAAGTGTTTGGCATCCTTGAGGTTTTTTTTTTTTCAAAAATCAAAAGATCAAAATAAAATTTAAAAATAAATGAGAGAAAACAAGGCCGGGCTTGCTGGCATATGTCTTTAAACCTAGCATGTGGGAGGCATTGGTGGGCATATCTCTGTGAATTGGAGGTTGGCCTGGTCTACATGGACAGTTTGAAGCCAACTAAGGTTAGATAGTAAGACTCTGCCTCTAAAAAAAAAAAGTTGCTGTGTTCTTTAATATCACATTTAAATCAATGGTCTTAACACTATGTAGATTCATAATTTCTCTAAATTAAAAGACAATCCAGGATAGAGCTTGAATTTACTAGAGTTCAAATTCATTGTATACATCAAGGGTGTCACACACTCACTGCTCAATGCTGCCTGGGATTCCACTAACTACAAGTAGAATTTGGTCTTGACCCCATCTCAATGTCAAGGTTTCCAAAAGTGCCCTCTTCCCACTGGCTGTCAGGAGTTCAGAGCAGGCAGCCTCTGCAGAGACCGCAGCAGTTTACGGTACCCTGTGAAGTGAAGCACGCATGGATCAGGTTCAAGTTCATCTCTTCCCTGTTCATTTCTTTTCAAACATATATATGTGTGTGTGTGTGTGTGTGTGTGTGTGTGTGTGTGTATTGTATGTATGTATATATATGTATATAGGTATATATATTCATATATATGTATATATGTATATATGTATATATGTATATATGTATATATATATTTCTGTGCATTCATTTATTTGAAAGCAGCTTCTTAATCCTATGATTAAGATCTGTTGAAAACTAAAAAGATGTATCATTCATTCCTTCAAAGCAAAACAAACAGGTCTGATGGTTAAAGATCTTAAAAAGATACAACCCTAGCAACCATCCTGCTGACCAGGTTAGAATTATCTGCAAATGCTTGACACAGCTTCAGCACAAGATTCAAATGTAGAAATGACAGTTACTCTACCTAAAATGTGTTTCTCTTTTATACACACCAATTCTATGCGGACATCTCCTTATCAAAATTAGGGTTTGGTGGCTATTACTCTATGGGAAGAGAGATTAAAAATATTTGAGAACTAAGTTCCAATTTACATGAGCTCAATTGTGGTTTAAAGCAACTAAATAAAAGTACCGGAGTCTAAGACTTTTTATGGCCCACATGAGGAAACGATTCTAAACCCCTGTTTTCTCTAACAAGGAATTCCTTCAGTGTATTTTGGAAACAATTCTATAAATGTCAGTATGTTTTATGCTAATTCTTCATATACAATGCATTAATTTTATGGGGATGTAAATCACTGGATTTTATTATTCCTTTTACATTGTGTTCTTCTTTGAGAGGAGTCATGGCTCCTTGATTTATCTTTGTACAATGCTCTAATTGTCGGTACTGGCTTTTTAATAGTGGGTCAGATTTCCTCAGAATTGAACATGCTGATTATGTTTGTATAAATGCCAATACACAGGCTCATCATACGAGTATTAATAGTGCCTCCCAGGGCTTGCCAGCTATTGTTAACATTTAACGTTTAACTTTGCATATTGTGCCTGTGTGTATGTATGTTTTAATATGTGTTCTTGCATATGTGTGTGGATGTACATACACATATGTGTGCATGCACATGGAGGCCAGATGTCCATGTTATCTCCTCCTCCTCTGTCACTTGTCACCTTATGCTCTTCCAGTGAGCCCGGAGCACACATATTTCTCTACACTAACTAGCCACTAGGTTCCGGGGATCTTGCTATCTGCCTCTTAGTGCTGGGATTACATGTACATGCTACAGTGCCCAGCTTTTTGTGTAGGAGCTGGGTATCCAAACACAGATTCTCATGCCTGAGTAGCAAACAGTTTTCTGACTGATCCATCCTCCCCCACTCCCCAATGCTTTACGTTTAAATTCACACACACACATAACCTCATTGAATTATGTCGATTTTCTCATAGCTGGTTAAACATTCCCATCACTTTGCAAGTGTTGAAATTTCAGTTTAAAGAAATTACGTTCTTTTTTGCTCAAGATTAAGATAAGATTCCAAGTTAGTTCCACTCTACCATTAGCTCCCCATCACTAAATCTGGAGTTGTATGCTGCCCAGACGGATAATATTTCCCTCCCCGTATTCCAGTGGAGATCAGCCCATCATATCCTAAAGTTTCTTTATAAGTTTTAGACTCCGGATCAAAAGATTAGCTTCATTTAATTTATTACACGCATTTAAAAGAGCTAAGTAAAGACCGGGCTTAGTGTTCCCAGACTGTGCCTCTTAGAAAAGGACGGAAATCAACTTCAGAGAATTATAAAAGCTACAATCTCCTGATAATATTTATATTAAAATGATTTATGGTTTGTTAATACTTATAAAAAATAAAAATTAACCACCGCTTGGATTTTAGTGTGTTCTTTAAACGTCATTTTGCTTTTTACAAAACATACACATTGTCTTCACTTAGAGATATATTGTAAGCACTTTCCTTTGACCATACGCACTCTGTGACATATATTTTGTAATCATATATATTGTGTGATATATCTCATTTTTCAAATGTACTGCAATAGCCTGAGGCAATTTGCTAGTAGTTCTTCAGCTGCTTCCATTTCCCTTTCAATTTTCAGAGAAACAAATTCTGTTGTCAAAATCTTTCTACAGCTCAGAAAACACCAAGCTACTATAACTTTCCAAAGGGAAGCATTGGCAAAAGAGCTCATGTCTCTAAGATTTTTAGAAAACAATTTCTACTCTTACTTGTCAAAACTAAAGTGGATACTTTTACTCTGAGAAGACACTCGCAAGACTTCCAGACCCCAGCTAATTGACTAGCATTTGCCAAATCTTAACAATTTGCATTTTGATGTCTAGAGACTAATAATCGCTCTTGATATGCTGTAAGTAGTCATGATAATATTTTTCCCTACAGATGTGTTCTCCCCAGTTCTGCTATATCAGTACTTTTGTTTGTCTTTTGGGCATAACTTACTTGTCATTTTGTGAAAAGCATCCCATCTCTTGTTTTGAAATGTCTGCCTTATTCTAATATTTCATAAACGGCTTTTATCCCAAGTTATCTTTATGTTAATAATTTTATTGGTGACCCTGCGATTGGGGTTGATCTTGCATTTATCTCGGTGTTTTATGTAAATATTTATCAAAGTTTTTTTTAAGTTTCTTCTAAATATGTTTACTGGATCACAGCATGATGAGGTTTTCCAAGTAGTCACCCAGCAGAGTCAGCCTCCGACGTGACTATGATTAATTGTGGGAAAGCCTTGTATAGAGCCTCTTGTTATAAAATATACACATGTGAGGAGGAACTTCCTTGATGCCAACAGTACTGGTCTGAAAATATTTATTTTAAAATTCACTTAAATAAATGAAAACTCATGAAACTTCATATTTGAAATGTCAGATTTACCATATTTTAAATGGCTTTATGTAAATGGTTTTCCATTCTTTCTCATGAATCACTTTCTTACACCATTCACCAATTTCATGATTCTGGGTGTATCCCAATTTGACTTAAATTATAGTTTTACATTTACTTAAATTATAAAGTATTGTATAATCTAATGGTAAATATCTTCTTAGCATCTTCTTTTAAATTATTTTCCTAGAAATTTGAATCTATTAGATTCTTCCCAAGGAAATTCAAAGCCAGTTTGTCAAGCTCCAAAAAAGATTTAATGGTTTATTAATGTTATTGACTTTAAGAACAAAGCTGATTTGAGAGAAGGCTTTTTGGTTTTAGACATTTTTCTAGGAAGAAAAAAATATTTCCAAAACATTTATTGACTTTCAGTCATTGTACACAGTGTTGGATTTCAGACAATTCTTTCAGTTGTATCAGGCATTTGATCATAATCATTTTCTCCCATGCACCTCCCCTCAGTTCCCAGCCTACTGGCCTTCTTCCTTCCCTTCCCATGCCTCCTACTTATATATGGTTTTACATGTCCAGAAAGAACACTAGGATGCAAAACTGAGAGAAAGTATGATATTTGTCTTTCATTTACTTAACTTAAGGTGAAGGTTCTCAGGTTCATCTGTTTTTTTTTTATTTTAATTTTATTATTTAATGTTTATGCCGTTAAAAATGTAATAAGGCATTCTCCTCATTATTTATTGGAATAGGACAGTTGTCATCTTAAAGCTCACTATTTCCGTATACATTATTCTGTGTACATTATAACGAACTGCCCTAGGCAAGATTTTACCATCTCAATGACAGTTGCGTGGTAAGCTGGCTGAGCTGTGGGGCTAGTCAGAAAATCCGATGGAACCTTCCAAATCTAGCAGGGGTGCAGAGAGCCCCAACCTAATGACTCCTTTATTCTTAACTAATTTAGACAGACTTTCCTCATTCACTCAACAAATGTGTCATTCCTCCATAGTCTCAAGCTATAACAAAACTGGAAAAGTCTCCTTGGGCAACCATAGGGGTCGGGGCAGTTTCTAAGATCCATTAGTTCATAAGTCATCTCGCTCTGAGGGCTTATAGTACTTTTTACATTTTATAGAACCTCAAAATCCCATAGCAAACTTGGTAAAATGCCCATGCCCAGGCCTAGGTTTCTTTCCATGAGCCTGGGAGTCTATATTCTTTAGTCCCTTTCCAGATAGTTCTGAGACGGAGCCACCTTTAAGAACTGTAACCTAAAACAACCCCAGAAATAAGCTTCAGGGGGATTAAGCAAGTTTTACTTATCTTAGTAAGGACAAGAATGTCTCATGTTATTTACTGAGCACTTGAATATATATATGTATATATATGTATTTTACCTGGACATTCTTAACTCTCAAGACAAAAATAGCTGTTAGCCACCACCACTACCCTCATTGACAACGGAGTCAACTGAGGCCCAGCAAGGAGAGGTAAATCACCTGAACACTTTCTTCAAGCAGGTGGGAAGTGCATAGTCATTCTGTTCTCCATAATCACCCTCCTGCTTCCTGTTAACATGCACCTCACTTAACTGCTCTATTAATGTATTTTTGTATGCTTTTCCTGGGATTTTGGTAACAGATCAACAGTGGACCAAAGAATTAGCTTAGAATGTCACTGATGAAATAGAAAGTATGATAAAAAAAATTTGTTGAACGCTTAGTCAGGCAAGATCTTTATAGACTTGAGAGCAATAAAAGAAACCAGAAAATTCGTCCATTTATTTGATGATGAAAAGTCTTTTAAACGGTGTATATGAGAAGCAGCGGTTTGAATGAGAACGGCCCTTCTTGTATATTCCTGGGTTTTCAGTTGCGGCTGTTTGTGGAGGCTTGGGGGTGGAGGTGAGGCCTTGCTGGAGGAAGCAGAGCAAGGGCAGGTTTTAAAAGCTGAGGGAATCAAGTCGTGCCTGGGTTTGTTTTCCCTCTGATTTGTTGCTTGCATTTGATGGCGTGAACCCTCATATCTTGGTCCAGCTGTGGTGCCCCATGTCATGTTGGCAATGGACCCTCTGGAATTGCTACCCCAAGGAAGCTCTTCTTTCTGTGGGTTATCTTGACCATGGTGTTTTCTCACTCCAAGAGAAAGGTGATTGATGCACCTAGTAAACAAAAGGAAGGATAAGAAGAAGAAAAGAGTGGAAGAAAGGAGAGGAGAGAAGGAAGGGAGGAGGGAGGGAGGAAGGGAGAGCGGGACAACCTTCCTTGGCATCTCCGACTTGGAACGGCCTCCCTGTTTCTTTCAGGAACTTTTCCAAGGCTGTCAATTAATTTATCACCTTGGCATGGGACTATGATAATTGGTATTTGTTTAATTGCAGAACATAGAGCGCTTAATACTGTGATTTTTCTAACAGAATATGCTCACATAAGTGATTTTAAAAGTATTAAATAAAAAGATGAATGAAGAAATCTACAGTCAGTAGTTTTTTCCTCTGTATCATGGCTGAATTGCTTTATTTTGGTACATTTCTACATTTTCTAGTTTATTTGTTCAAGCATGCATTGTTTCTGTGTTCTGAAAAACTCTTCAATAGACATTTTTGAGAGTAGAAATATAAATGGGTTTATAAATAGAGACTTATGGAGATAATCTTTGCCAGACAGGCAGAGAGAAAATTTATTCACCTATACTAACTGGAAAAACATGGTTATATATTAAGTCTATCAAACCTGGCTTTTAAAAGTCCATTAATAAAATTTTGTTCTGCATGAAAAGTAAGTTAAGTATGAAGGGATAAAATAACAACAAAAGTCATCTCTCTCTCTCTTTGTTTCTCTGTCTCTCTGTCTCTCTCTCTGTCTCTCTCTGACTCTCTCTCTGTCTCTGTCTCTCTCACACACACACACACCACACACACACACACACACACACACACACACACACACACACACACACACACACACACACACTTCAGACTTGTAGAATACCTCTTGGTTCACTAAGGGACCCAGTGTAAATCTTAGCATCCTGAAAAACTTGTTAGGCAGGGGCCAGTACACCCTTCCTATGCTGACAAAGATGCAGACTCAGCCTCTCCGACTTAAAACTGCTCACTTACATTGCTTTGAGGAACTTTCCCAAGCCTATCAGTGAACTTAGCATCTTTGGATGGGACTTCGATAATTGGTACCTCAAGTGAGTCTTGGGTGATTTAATGTGCAGCTAGGATTAGAAATAGTTTCAAAATATGCTTTTTTAAAATTTGAATGCCTATGCTAGTTTTACTGTTTCTGGCCCTGGGGGATAGACTGCCCCCACGGAAAAGTCAAACAAACATTGCTTATAAGATGTGTCATCTTTAGGATATTTAAGGGGCAGCAAGGAGACTCAGCAAGTCTGACAAACTGAGTTTGAGTCCCAAAGCCCACAAAAGCAGGAAAAAGAGAAGGTTGTTCTCTGATGTGCATGCTGTGACAAGTGCCCATGTACAAACACTACATGCATCATGCATGCACGCATGCACACATGCACTCATTGATAGCAAATAGTGTGTAAGATACTGAGCTATATCTTTCTTCTAGAGTTCAGAGCCTATGCTCCTCACCATTACAAACACCTTAAGAAAATAGCTGTTTAACTACAATGCTAATAAGGAGGATTCTAACATCATAATTTACTTACATATAAAATCAAAATAAATAATGATTTTAAAGTCCCCTCCTTGAAAACAGCAATAAACCACTATGGCCTTTTTCTATCCCACTGGAAAAAAACCAAACTTTGACATCTTAGGAATTAAGAAAACAAAAGCTAACCTTTGTTGAAGGGCATAAAAACATATTTCTTTAATGTATTTATAATTATACTTGAAATTACAAAGTACTTATTAATTTACAGCAAAATATCTGATATGATTACTAAGTGTTCAAATGTTTCACCAGATCTCATGTGTTAATTTTTAATAACTATACTAATAATGAGCTAATGACCATGTTTAATAATTAATGTACTGAATTATATATTCAAGAAAATGTCTTCTTTATACATTCATTGGGCAATTGATATCCACATTATTTTAGCATATGTTTTGGCTGACCAAATTTATGACACCCACACCTAACTCACTGGGCAAGTTTATGTCGTGGAGTACATATGTTTGCCAATAGTGCTTCATTTTCTTTAATGTTCTGTAGTACTAATTAATAACCCTCACAGGGTAGAGAGCATAGATTTATTACAGATGCTTGGAAGACTTTCATTCCATCAGCAAAATCTGGAAGAATCAACATCATGCTTCTGCTTCTAAAAATGTTTAATACGGGGAGGCAATTGAAACAAATCTATATGTAAGGAAGAAGAAATATCCTATATAGGAAGAATAGAACAAAAATATAATCTCAGTTTAAACGGTCAGTGGGGCACAGAAGAAAACACCCAGGAATTTATTCTTTCCCTCCAGCATGTCAGACCAGGGATAGATCTGGTCCTTTGGTTTAGTAGTAAACACTTTTACCAAGCTGAGCCATCTCCCTTGCCCCAGGAGGAATTTTTCTATATTAAGACTTATCTGAGTTCTGAAGTTTGGAAATCAAAATTCAAATCTTTGATAAGTAAATTAACAAACGTTGATTAGGTTTTTAAAAAAGACTTGACCACATTCTATACCTATTACCGAGTGATAAAAAAATCTACTCAGTATTGGTTGACATTTATAAGAGATGGGAAATATAAAGCAACTGATGTAGCAGAACTCAAAAGGATTTACTACTTGTTTGATGAACAAATTTTATAATTTAATTGGTGGCACTTAGTGCTGGGCTATCAAAGATGGACCCCTCATTATAATTTAATTTAAACACATGGAGGGAGCGAGCCACGTGTCACGGTGTTTAGTGCACGTATGATCTATATGTAACCACACTATAGAAGTATTCGAGTAGCACTGGCCATGTGTCCTTCTGGTAAGACACATTGCTGGCAAGGAGGTTCTTTGTATATAATCAAGGACAATATTTAACCTACATTAAAAATATCAGCTCCTTTTGGGTATATGCCCAGGAGTGTTATAGCTGGGTCCTCAGGTATAACTTTCCAATTTTCTGAGGAACCTCCAGACTGATTTCCAGAGTGGTTGTACCAGTTTGCAATCCCACCAACAGTGGAGGAGTGTTTCTCTTTCTCCACATCCTTGCTAGCATCTGCTGTCACCTGAGTTTTTGGTCTTAGCCATTCTCACTGGTGTGAGGTGGGACCTCAGGGTTGCATATCCCTGGTAACTAAGGATGCTGAACATTCCTTTAAGTGCTTCTCAATCATTTGAGATTCCTCAGTTGAGAATTCTCTGTTTAGCACAGTAGCCCATTTTTTAAATAGGGTTACTTGGTTCTCTGGAGTCTAATTTCTTCAGTTATTTGCATATTTTGGATGTTAGTCCTCTATCTAGATGTAGGATTGGTAAAAAAAAAAAATCTTTCCCCAATATGTTGGTTGCCATTTTGTCCTATTGACATTTTCCTTTGCTTTACAGAAGCTTTGCAGTTTTATGAGATCCCATTTGCCCATTGTTGATCTTAGAGCATAAGCCATTGGTGTTCTGTTCAGGAAATTTTCCCCTATGCCAATGTCTTTCAGTTTCTTTCCCACTTTCTTGTCTATTAGATTCATCATATCTGGTTTTATGTGGAGATCCTTGATCTACTTGGACTTGAGCTTTGTACGAGATAAGAATGGGTAAATTTGATTTCTTCTACATTCTGAATACCAGGTGAACCAGTACCATTTGTTGAAAATGCTGGATAGTTTTGGCTCCTTTGTCAAAGATCAAGTTACCAAAAGAGTGTGGGTTCATTTCTCCTGGTTTTCAAGTCTATTCCATTGATTCTGTCTGTCTCTGTACCAATACCGTGAGGTTTTAATTACTATTGCTCTCTAGTAGAGCTTGAGCTCAGAGATGATGATTCTTCCAGAAGTTCTTTTAATGTTGAGAATGGTTTTTGATATCCCGGGTTTTTTGTTATTCCATATAAATTAAAGAATTGCTCTTTCTATCTCTCTGAAGAATTGAGTTGGAATTTTGATGGGGATTGCATTGAATCTGTAGATTGCTTTTGACAAGATAGCTATTTTTACTATATTAATCCTGCAGATCCATGAGCATGGGAGATCTTTCCATCTTCTGAGGTCTTCTTCAATTTCTTTCTTCAGAGGCTTGACATTCTTGTCATACAGATCTTCCACTTGCTTGGTTAGCATCACAGCAAGATATTTCATGTTATCTGGGAAGGGCACATTCTACACTATGTTCATAGCAGCCTTATCTATACTAGCAAGGATCTGGAAACAACTCAGATGTCCCCTAACAGAGAAATGAATACAGAAATTGTGGTACATTTACAGTATAGAGTACTACGCAGCTATTAAAAACAACTTCATGAAATTCATAACCAAATGAATGGAACTTGAAAATATCATCCTGAGTGAGGTAACCCAGTCACAAAGGAACACACATGATATTCACTCACTGATAAGTATATCAGGCAAATAGAGGCTCAGAATATCCACGATACCACTCACAGACCATATGAAACCCAAGAAGGAAAAAGATCACACCAAAGTGTGGATGCTACAGTCCTACTCAGAAGGGGGGAGAAAATAATCCTCAGGTAGTAGAGGCAGAGAGAGATCTGGGAGGCGAGAGGAGGGAGAGAGAAAAAGGGGGACCAGTTCAGATACAGGAAGAGATGGGGGAGAAGTACAGAGAGTCAGGAATCTGAAAGTAGGTGTATAGCAGTGGGGGAGGAGGAACTGGGGATAGCCACTGGAAAGTCCCAGATGCCAGGGACCTAAGAGGTTCCCAGGACCCAACCAGGAGAACATTAGCCAAAATACCCAACAAAAGGGAGACAAAACCTGTAGAGACCATATCCGCAGCCCCAGGTTGAGGGATTGGGCCACTCACCCACCTCAAAAATATGAATCCAGAATTCTTCCTTCAAAAGGAAATTTAGGGACAAAGAGTACAGCAGAGACTGAAGGAAAGGCCATCCAGAGACTGCCCCACCTAGGGATCCATCATATCTGCAGACACCAAACCCAGACACTATTGCATATGCCAAGGAGTGCTTACTCACAGGAGCCCAGTATAGCTGTCCCCTGAGAGGCTCTGCCAGGTCCGGAGCAATACAGATGTGTATGTATGCAACCAACCATCAGACTGAGCTGGGAAACCCCAATGGAGAAGTTAGGGGAAGAACTGTAAGAGTTGAAGAGGTTTGCAACTCCATAGGAAGAACAATATTAGCCAACCAGACCCCCCCAAAAAAAACTCTTAGGAACTAAACCACCAACCAAAGAGTATACAAGGGGGGGAGGGGTCCATGGTTCCAGCCATATATGTAGAAGAGGATTGCCTTTTCTGGCATCACTGGGAGGGGACTCCCTTGATCCTGTGGAGGCCTGATGACCCAGGGTAAGGGAATGCTAAGGCCCTGAGGCAGAAGTGGGTAGACAGGTGGGGGCACCCTCATAGAGACAGGGGGAGGGAATAGGAGGTTTTGTGGAGGGGAAACTGGGAAGGGGGATAGCATTTGAAATGTAAATAAATAAAATAACCAATAAAAATGAATATATATATATATTATTCATCCCAAGGGAGCTATGAACAATAGTTCCAAATGGAGGGTTTTCCCTATAGCTCTGCAGTCAGTTTCATACTTCTGAGGAGTGATTGAGCCCAATTCAATTAGTCACAACAGAGGGCCTTCTGGAGCCCATGCACAGATGCGCTCTCGTGAAGATGCACTTCTACCCCAGTTTTTTCACCTCACCCCCAAATCCACACTGTGAACCCTTCAGTACATTCTCAGGAGAGATGGACTCATGAGGTAACATTTTTCATAGGGATCAACTACATGACTTGCTTAGATCGATGGATAGTAACAAAAAGGTTACAAGAAGAATTCTGATTGAATTCTGACTTGTTCTTTTCTGCCCTGGGACATTTTCATCAAAACATGCCAAGACCAGATTGATGAGAAGCTGCCCAAGTGACAGACATCTGACATCCAAATATGTTTAGCTGCTGTTGAGAACAGGTACAGCCACCTGGCCAAACCCCAGAATTCTCCAAACACATGATAGCAAATGGATTGAATGATGCTAAAGCAGCATGGCAGTTTGTCACACTGCTTATTTTGACAATAGGTAACTGTTAGCCTCAATTCCATAAATACCTGTGTGTGTGTGTGTGTGTGTGTGTGTGTGTGTGTGTGTATACATGCAGATATATATAGGCGTAATAGTACTTTGAGCTGAGAAAATGTCCCCCAAATAAACTGTCATATGCATACTTTTTCATCTTTCCAGAAGCTTATAAAATAAATGGAGTAATTTCAGATTTTGATTACTAGCTGTTTCTAAAGAAGAAAAGTGATGGTTCAGATGAATGTCGACTCCACTTTCAAAGTTAGTGGTCTACACCTAGAAATAACAAACTTCTCCCCAGTGCCTAATCTTCCGACAGTAAGATGAGTCTTTATGTAAGGCCTATATAAATATTTTCAAAGGATTAAGTCTAGCATGCCTTCTAGCTCATGCGCACAACTCTTGAATAGACGCTGACGTCAAAGGCACTTTTCTTTTACAAGGCGATTATATCTTTAGGTGTCCTTTTTTAAAAATACCAACAAGTAATCTAAAATATTCACATCCTCTCATTACTTCAAGTCCCATTATTTCCCGAAAATTCCAGGTCTGGACTACTTGCCTGAGTTCCAGAAAAATATTTCAAACGGCCAACCCAACCAGGTATTTCCAGTGGGTGAGGTCATGTACCTGTAACCAACACAGTATAGAAACAGTGGTTTTCCTCTGAAACCTGGGATCAATTCCCTAACTCTTGGTGGCTCCACCCACCACCAGGACAAGATTTGAAAATAATCCTTCATGAGTCCTGTACCCAGAGCCCATCTCCCCAAGCCGAGAGATGATAAAAATGAAAATATCCTCTTGAAAATACCCTTCTTCTTATCCCAGGAGAGCTATGTTTTGTTTGTTTGTTTTCTTTAGTAATCCATTCTCCTCAGGAGAAAGAAAATCAAACCCATTTATTTTATATGATAAACTGTTTAAGTATTTTATCATAAACCTAGGGGATGGGAGGCATAACTCTTTTTTAAAAAAAACCAATAATACAAATTCAACATTTGCTTTTATGGTTCTTAGTCCATGGACAAAAATTCAGAAAAGTCTGGAGGAGTAGGGTACACCCCTCCATCCAAAATCAACTCTTTCCATGTAAGAGTTAAGGAGAGGGAGAACTTGAAAGTTAAAACATTCTCCCAGGGATCTGCCTCGAATGGACTGAAGAAATTGCTAATGCCTGCATGCTCCATGCTTTTCAGTGGCCTGCTGCCTGAACTTAAACAGAGCTTCAATAAAAGTCACACAGAAAAAATAAATGGAATGGAATCCAAGGAGCTAAGCAATTATGTTAGAAATGTTTATCTAAGGACGAGAGAAACTAAACATCAATTTTTAAATCCTTTTTCATTATAAAATTTAAAGAGACTGAAAGTTTATCTCTGGATTGAACTGGGCAAATGAAAGGCATGTGTGTTTGCATTAGCCAGGTTTCTCCAAAGAAACAATATACATACATACATACATACATACATACATACATACATACATACATACATCACACGTGTAAGAGACTTATGATAGGAATATAAATATGTATGCATATATTTGAGTTTTATTAAAGAATGAAATACATATAATGAGATTTATTATATGAGTTGGCTCAGGTGGCTATGTAGTCCAAAGTTTCTGTTATTTGTCTTTTGCGAGCTAAAGAATCAAGGAGCCTAGGGTGTCTAAAAAGCTAAGAAATAAGAAATGATGATGGATATGAAGATGTTGCAGATCTGTGTCTGGGTTCTGAAGTCCAAAGTCCAAAGTTAATGTTCTAGAGATGTGGTTGTAGCTCTAATAGAGGGGACAGTTCTCTCCTCCTCGTCATGCTATTTTATTTAGCCCTCAATAAATGGATGATGCCCCCCTTCTGCTGCTTTTCTCGGGTCACCAATTCAAATGCTAGTTTCTTGGAGAAATATCATCATTAGCACATAGAGAAGTGATTATGTTTTACCAGTTATATGGGTAATCCTAAGACCCGTCAACTAATGTTTTAACAGCTACCTAGAGCATACCTAAATACAGCCAATTTGGTCATATAAAATTATCCTCTGTAGTGTTTTACTACATTGATGTTCCCCCAAATAATGAAACTGCCATGTGACTTAACCCCTCCCAATTGTGAAATGTTAAAGACTCACTTCTGGTCTTTAATCTAGAAATCTGAGTATATGATGTGTCTTGATGATACATGTTGTTCAGAGAAGATGTGTTTCTGTCCATGCGGAAGATAAGCTCCTAATGGAACCAAAGTCATGATCACTTTGATTCACTTTGGGCTTTAAATGGGTAATATCACACTGACCAGATGCACCTGGATATGCATGTGTATGTTCATGTCTGTGTCTGGGAAGAGAGTTATTTAATGATGTGACACCATGCCCATTGTAGAATATGTGGTAGAGGAGACTCGGCTTTCCTACTAACCAAAGAGCACAGATTCACACACACTTGCCTTTACGTCTACATCTTGAATACAATACAGAGGGGTCAGAATTCTAACAGCAATGATCTTAAAGGGTCAATAAAACCACAGAACTATAAAATGATTTTAAGCAGAAATTATATGTGCAGCAGATAGCACAAAAAAAAAGTGAGTAGTGCATTCTGGGCCTCAAGTACAGTGAGCACTAGTAAATGCCAAGGCCTGAGACGTGTTATTGTCTTAACATGATAGAACTGACCCTGACATAACTCAGAGAACTCTCAAGGCATTGGATCAAGACAGTATGCATACATCTCTCAGGCTTGGATAATATATGGAGACCAAGAACCCAGGCTACCCTTCACAAAGACATCATGCTGGATAGTTTGAGACAACTGGAAAGGCGCGTTCAAGTTCCTTTATTAAGTACTGACAATTTGATAGATTAATAGTACTGAACTTAAAATATCTCCATGAAGTAATGAGGAATAAGTGCTTGTATTTCTATATCCTTGGTGCATGGTGAATACATGGTTAATGGAAAATGCCAAATGAATAGATTTGTTTTAGTACTTTGAAATAGGAATTTATGATTTTTAGCAAAGTCCTTAATTGCTTGATTCAATTTTGTTTTTCATTCCTCTGTAAACAGAAGATGCATGTACTAGCTTTGGGTTTGTTTATTATTATTTCCCTTGTTTTGCTGTATAAAAAGACCCTTAATTTATGGATGAAGCAATAGTTCTCTCATAATTTCTACATCGAGAGGCTGACTCACAAGAGGTGTGAGAGGAGACTAGAGTTATCTCAAGACCTGAGCATGGAGAATCCATGCCTAGGTCCTTTTGTGTGATTGTTGGCAGGGTTCAGTTTTCTCCACGTGGTTGGATTATGTAGCTCAGTTGAATACTAGCTTCAGGATAGAGGGTTTCCTTTGTTATATGCCACTTGGACCCCTCTCTATGCTTTTCCTGACTGCTTCCTTCATCAAAGCAGCCAAGAAGGGAGACCCGGGCACAATGAGTGCAAGCGAGACACAGGTCACGGTCTTTCCTGACCTGCTCTTAAAGTGACTTCCCAGCTCTGGTTTGTGCCTTCAGTTCACAGCCAAGGACAAGAGTAAACTGGAATGTAAGCATTGTAGATCAAGGACCACAGGGAAGGACCATCCTGGAAGCTGTTGACCACAGAATAGGTTAAAAATAACACTCGGCAGACTGAAGTCTCCTATTTTATCTCAGAGATTAGAACTACCCAATTGCTTGGTTTAAGCATAGCCCCTCAGTGCTGTGGTCAAGAGCCAGGTTGGGATACCTCAGTAGCATTTCTGTCATGCTTCATACACAGTGCAACTGAATGAGGTATTTTTAAAAAATTGTAAACTTTTGCTTTTGTTCCTGTGGTGTGAGGGATAGCACCAAGAACTTTGCATGCTATATGCAAATGCTTTCCCAGGTAGTCGGATCCCAGCAGCAGCTGTGGCAGCTCGGTTTTTCTGTAGCTCTTTCTGTCTCTCTTTCGTTTCTGGAAACATGGCCTCTGGTGTGGCTGTCTCTGACAGAGTCATCACGGTGCTCGATGACATGAAAGTTTGGAAGTCTTCATGGCAGAAGACGTGGAGAAATGCAAGAAAGCAGCGCTATGTTGCCTGAGTGAGGACAAGAAGAACATCATCCTGGAGGAGGGCAAGGAGATCCTGGTAGGAGATGTGGGGCAGACTGTGGATGACCCCTTCACCACTTTTGTCAAGATCCTGCCAGACAAGAACTGCTGCTATGCTCTCTATGATACAACCTGTGAGACCAAGGAGAGCAAGAAGGAGGACCTGGTGTTCATCTTCTGGGCCCCCAAGGGTGCACCCCTTAAGAGCAAAATGATCTATGCCAGCTCCAAGGATGCCATCCAGAAGAAGCTGACAGGAATCAAGCATGAATTACAAGCTAACTTCTACGAGGAGACCAAGGCCCACTGCACCCTGGCAGAGAAACTAGGTGGCAGTGTCCTTTTCCTGGAGGGCAAGCCTTTCTGAGCCACCTCCAGTCCCCTGTCTGAAGCATCTAACAGCCCCAGACCTGCTACTGGGTGTCGCAGGCTGCCCCGAATGGCTGGCGGGGAGGGCTATTCCTTCAGCCCAGTTGCCTAACATCCCTCCCACTATCTGGACAGTCCTTTTCCCTTCATCCCTGATGGTTTGGGCCTCTCCAAACTGCTTTTGATCTTCTGATTCCTCTTAGGTTGAAGTAGACCAAGTCCTGTCCTAGGCCTCCAGTTTGGGGGGAGCCTGTATTTTTTAACAACACCCCTACTCCTCATCTGTCCCTATTCCATGCTACCAACTTCTAACCACAGTAGTGACTCTGTGCTTGTCTATTTAGTTCTGTGTCTAAATGAAATGTGGAAAAGACCCTTCCTGCACTAACTGGTCGCCCTCCCCTTTCCCTTGATCTTGGCCACTCATGGAAGCAGGACTAGTAAGGGACCTTCCATTTAAACACACACAAACACACACACACACACACACACACACACACACACACACTAAAAAGGCTAGTTAACAACAACATCAACAACAGCAACAGCAAAATGCTTTCCCACTAACCTCCAATCCAAGCCTACAAACTGGAAAAATTACTATACTTCTCCATAGTTTGCTTATCTATAAATTGTGAACAATTGAATTAATACTTCATACGATTTGTTGAGAGAATTGAGCAAATAGATACTTTTGAGTAATTTAGCCAGTAGCCTGGGCTAACAACTGTAGACTGTGTGCTTATTGAAAGAATGTAATGGAATAGTAAGTGGCAGTTGTTAGCACTAGATGTGGCCAGTTCACTTCCAACCAGTGCTATGCGCTCTCGCTAACAATTCAGTCCCTTCCCTTGGCAAAGGAGCCTCCAACTCCACTTGTGCTGTGGGTTCTACTCCTTGCTCTGTTCTCCCCAGTAAGGAGAATTAACTAACTCTTCTTACAGAACACAAGTCAAAGAGTCCCCAAAGCTCACACTCACTGGTCAGCCTGTGACAGGGTAGCTCTTTGACTTCTAGTGGTTTATGACACCCAGCCAAGTACTAAGGGGAAATCAGTATAAATTGGTGCAAGTCCTCATCGTGGGCATAAAAGAGGCATCTACAATAATTCTAGAGGATTAGAGAGAGCTGTAGAACCATAGACATGACACCAGATAGGACTGCAAGAATATGTAAGGTTCTGCACTGGAGAAGTGGCTCTTGGAGCAAAGGACAGTGTGACCTGGCTCTAAAGTTCTTGGAAGAATGGGAAAATTTTCACACAGTTCTGGGGTCCTGTGGAGCAGCTGCTGGAAAAAAAAAACCATGCTTCTGAGCAGCCTTCTCGGAAAGGAAACAGTGGCATTTTCAAGAGGGAAAATAAAGCCCCTCCGTTACTTAAGTCCAAACACTAGAATAAATACTAGAATCTAGGGTCCTTTTAATGTCATTTCAAAACTACAGAAAGACACACAATAAAAGTTGAATAAGGATTTATGTTCTATAGCCATCCACACGAGCAAGTTGCCTGACTCGCAAACACGGCACAGCGTCCTTATTACAAGGTAGATCCCAGACAGTATGTGCAAGGAATTTACTGCACTGGGTAACTAAGCCTCCTATATTAAGTGAAGCACCCTGGACATTTAATATGCTTTTTACAGCCAAAACAGCTCTTTAAATGGAGAGCAGTGCAGTCATAGGGCAGGGGATGGGTCGATCAGACACTGAATTCTAGGGGGACCATATACTCAATGTTTCCCTTTACATAACAGTAAGATTTTTTTCTATCTTTTCCTTAAACTCAAATTACCCCCCTGACCTCATTGACAACCTTTGGTTTTAGAGACCCCCCATCATGGATCACAAGACACATGAGAACTGGCTGAAAGCCAAGCAACCACATCTTATAAGTAATCATCTTATAATCTTATAAGTGTAATCTGTTAAACAAATTTGAACAACAATGGAAAAGCCCATAAGGAAAGTCCCTTGAGAGGAAAAAAGAATGCTTCTTATATGTAGTTTCATATACATACATATATGTATGCACATACCAGACATGTAGACATATATATGCACAAAACAAGCATATATATTACATGTATACATACACCTTAAGACACCAAATTTGTGTGTATAAACTTTGATGTAAATATATGCATATATAATGGTGGTCCTAAAAGCATAGTTAAAAAAGAAATAATGTATAAATATTAATTTGTGTGTGTGGTATATGTGTGTACATGTTTGTGTGTGTGTGTGTCTATATGCATGTGTAGTCAAAGGTTAATATTATCTATCTTCCTCAGTTGTTCTCAATATATGTATGTGTGTGTGAGTGTGTGTGTGTGTATGTGTATGTGTGTGTGAATGTGTGTGTATGTGTGTGTATGTGTGTATGTGTATGTGTTTGTGAGTGTGTGTGTGTATGTGTATGTGTTTGTGAGTGTGTGTGTGTGTGTGTGAGTGTGTGTGTGTGTGTGTGTGTGAGTGTGTGTATGTGTAGTGTGTGTGTGTAGTGTGTATGTGTGTGTGTGTATGTGTGAGTGTGTGAGTGTGTGTGAGTGTGTGTGTGTGTGTGTGTGTGTGTGTGTGTGTGTGTGTGTGTGTGTGTGTGTGTGTAAAGGGGAGACAGACTTTTTCAGTGACTGGAGGCTCAGCAATCCTACAAGACTGGCTATCCAGCAGTACCTGAAGATTCGTGAGTCTCTACCTCCTCGGTGCCGAGGTTACATGCATGTGCTGTTGTGCCTGTGCCTGGCTTTTCCGTAGCTGATGGGACCAGACTCAGATCCTCAGGCTTGTGCAACAAGCAGTTTACTGACAGTCATTTCCCCAAACCATGTAAATAAACACTTTTTGATTTTTCAGACAAAAAGGCCACAGTGGGTTTGGCATTGCAATGGAGTCAGTGACAGGCCATCTGCAGTTGCATTTTCCAGGAGTAGCTATCAGTGACATCCTTGGGCTGAGTTTTCAGTATTTAAAAGCTTCAGTTTTTCTAACAACTAAGTGGAAAATGTTGCCCTGTGATGAGAATATGAGTTGTTTTTTTAAGCAACATTTCTCAGAAGGAATGACTAAAATCCTGAACATCTTTTTGAGAATAGTGATTATTTTTGTTCGGCAGACAGACATTCGACTTAAAACCCTCCTTTGATCTCATAAAAGCAGACAACACAACAGAGGTCTCCAGAGGCTAGGGGAGGAAGAGGGTCTAAAGGGGTTGGATGCCATTAGCCAAGAGATGCTGATCCGGAGTTGATGGAATCCCGGAGTCTAAGATGTACTTTTACTAGATACAAGCAAAACAGAGTCATTAAGTGGAACCATGTCTACCTTGGGCTGGATTAAAACCAGATGCTTTACAGTAAAATATTTTACTTGTTACAATTCATTGTAGCCCATTGGTTTAAGTTCAGTGACATATTCACTGTACGTATAATCATTCCTCTATGCAATATGGAATGACCAGCTCTTGGTAATTAGCACTTGTGTCTCCTTATGCATGCATCGTTTTTATACTAGGAATCTTTGAACTTTTCCAGTTCATTAAGAGATACATGACACATGGCTGTACCCGATAGGTACCCAACTGTACTGCAAAGCATTTGAACTCTCCCTTCCTCTGTAACCCTAGGGATACTTTCATCTAATTGTCTTCCGCAATTCTCTCATCTCTAACCTCTCGCAACTGCTACTTTCTTCTCTGCTTCTATGGACTATCAACTGTTTAACTTCAACCTATTAGCGAGAACATGCAACATCTGTCTCTCTATGCCTGCTGTAATTCATTTAAAATACCGCCCTACACTTCTTCCATCTTCGTGACCTAAAATGACAAGATGAGGTCCACTTTTATGACTGAACTTCAGAGAAATGTGTCTGCCTCAGGTAAAAGGTGTGGCTCTTCTGATACTTCAGATTTCTTTATAGTGCTTTACGTCAATCTTACCCCATAAGACCACGTATTCTTCTGAGCTGATACTCAGGTCTACCAAGTCAATCATTCCTATAATCCCTCCTATGTGAGACAAGTAACGACTGCAGGATGGTTCAGGAGAATTCTTATTGAGTCTCCTCCATGTATCTATGACATCGGGCTGGGAGAGCACTTTGGTGAACTGCAGCATACAGTGGGGCTCTGTGCAATGGGAATATTTTGTTGTTAAACACAGGGTGTATCTCTTATAATAATGTGTATATTATTACATAGCGTGTGGATAACATCTCTTTAAGGAATCTACACGTAGCTTCCTTTTGATAAGTCAGTGCTTTATGGTGCTTCTGTTTCTCAGTTACTCTTCTTGCTCTTGTGCAAGGTCAATAAGAAATGAATTTTGCTCTCTAGAACTATCCAAACCATCAACTAAAATTTGGCAGGAATTAAATATGCTGAGTAAAAGCACAGGATTCAGAGCAAAGTAGTTGCTTTTGCAGGTGAAGGCCTCCTGAAGAAGGTAACATCCAAGCTGTGCCTTTCAACTCCTTACACAGTGTCAGTGTCCCATGTCCTATGGGAGACGGAAGATGCCAAACACACTGGAGCAAAGTGAGCATTAGAGAAATAACAGGGAAGTGGCTTCAGAATGAGCAAAAAGGGTGAGAAGCACAGGTCGGTGCACAGATTCATTCTTAGGATCAGAACCAACCCTTGGAAACAGATTTAAGGGTAGATTTGAACACAATCCCTCAATCACAGAATGAGACAGACTGACAGTGTAGAAAATCTGGCTTCCAGAACAGCTGTTAACCCTTGATGCTCAGACTGACGTGATTCCTTCCCAACATCTTTGTACTCTACCAGCATTGTTAAGGTTTATTTCAATAATTTTATTAATTCACAAAGTGTTTTTGAAATAGAAATGCCATGTCCTTCACATGCATTGGGGATGGTAGATTCAGGTCCCCCTTAAAAACACAACACAGAAGGCCTAGTGTCAAGAGCAAGCATTCTTTAAGACCCTTGGAGCTACTCCAGTCCTCAAGTCTAAATGTCAGCCAACACTGAGCTTACCACCACCTAATTTGCTACCCTAACATGAGGGCTCCAGTCACTACCTGGAGATAGACACAGTGTACCACACTCTCCTATCAGCCATGGGTACTCAGCAAAGAGTCAGACGTCTACATGTCCCTTATTTGAGAGAATCTGGACTCTTTCATTACTGTTGTATTCCACGGAACTAGGCCACCCGCCAGCAGCCTGAGATCTGTTCGTCTTACAGTCTTTACCCTATTGACTATAGAAATATCTGATCTGAGAACACAGTGGAATAGTCTATTGCACTGCCCAGCTTTATGAAGCCTTGAAATATTTTTGTGTAAAGTATTTTCATGGAACCACAAAACCCATACATGATGCTAAGTTGTCTGGACCAAATACATGGAGATGTATATAAAAGGTAAAGTGAATAGTGAGGATGTCATGGCCCTTCTAGGAAGTGAACAGAAATACTTGTGACAGAATCATGGAACAGGCTAAGCTCACTGACTCCTCTGTAGGGATAAAAGATTTTACAATGAGACTATTCAATACTCAAGTATATTGGTTACTTTGCTGTTGCCATGATAAAACATTCTGAACAAAAACAATTTAGAGAGGAAAGGACTTACTTGGCTTACACTTCCAGGTCATAGTCCATCATCAAGGGAAGTCAAGGCAGCAACTCAGGGCAGGCCTGCTTGGAATTACACACAACATTATCTGTGTCTACGGAGCTCGAAGTCAAAGATGTACAACAGAAACCACTGAGGGATGCTGTTTACTGGATCACTTACTCACAGGCTTAGACTTATATAATTTGCTTACACAATCCAAGACCACTCAAGGATGGTGCCATGCTCAATGGTCTGTGTCTTCCTGCATCAATTAATAATCAATACACTTCCCTACAGACATGCCCAGAGGCTAATCTAATCTATGCAGTTCATCGTGTGACACTTTCCCCTAAGATGATTTCAGGATGTGTCAATCAAGGCTAACCAGGACAAGGATTCTTAGAATATATTTCCATTAAGTTTCTATTATTTATCTGAAATTCAGACCCAACTGGGTCTCAAATCTTTTTTTTAACCTGGTAGTCCTGCCTCTGAGAAATGCTATGAAGGAAGGAGACATGATGCTTCTATAGGAGCCAGACTGACGTCTCCCTGAAAGAGAGTACTCTTTCCCCTAATATGGTGACAGTCTGTACACAGACCTTCCTCCAAGAGTTGTGTCCCATAGAGACTGTCTTCAGTCTAACCCCCTACTATGTTTGTTAGCAATCTTTCCCTTTTTCATTTCTTTCTCCCAATATCATTCACCATAATACAGAGTTTGTAAGTTCATCCCAGGAGTGCTATTGGGTAAATGGGAATCACAGAGAATCCCCTGTCTCTTTCCATGCCAGAAAGACTATTTTATGGTTTTCTAATTCATTGTTGGCTGCATGCTGTCCCCCAGTAAAGAGATCAAAGAATAAGTCACAGCACCAGAAATGGGGGACAAAAGGGCACAGGGAGAGCTGCAGTTCTCTAACTTGGCTCTACGATGTTCGATGAGTACAGAAGACACAAGTTTTTGGCCACCTACTCAGACTCTATCAATGACCACTTAGAGCAGTGCTGCTCAACTTGTAAGTTGGGACCACCTTTGGTTGCATATCAGATATTGGGCATATCCAATATTTACGTTATGACTTATAACAGCAAAATTACAGTTATAAGGTGTCAATAAAATCATTTTATGGTTTGGGTCACCACAACATGAAGAACTGTATTAAAGGGTCTCAGCATTAGGAAAGTTGAGACCCACTGATAGGAGGACAGACACACTATATAGAAAGGGGTAACACTTTGCCAAAATATGCTTTATTTATTACCCAGATAGAATAAGCTACATGAAAGTTCATAGCCAACCTCTCCCATGAAACTTGAGCTTCATCTCTCAAAGAGAGGTGATCTAGAGGAAAGTGAGTAAGACTGAGAATAAATATCAAAGGTCTGCAGCTAAAGTTTTACAGTTTTCCTCACCCGAGAAACATTATCTAAGGAAAGAACTGAAAAGGATGGAAAAAGGGAGAAGACATAATCAGGAGAGTGGGGCGTATTGAAGGGTAGGAGAGTGGAGCATGGGCTGCAGAGAGTAGGACAGGAGGGGAATGTGAATACTGAGAGTGGATGTGGCCAATGTATGTATGTAGGGAATGGTCAATAAATACTTAAAAATTAAAAAAGAAAGAAATATATTAATATTCAGGAATCACTACTAGGGTGTGTGTGTGTGTGTGTGTGTGTGTGTGTGTGTGTTTCCCCCTTTTTAGACAATGCAACTTCACCTGCTATAATAAAGCAAACATTGAAAACCTGTTGATGTGTTTAAGAAAGATGAGAAAAACTCTTCTCCTTGACAAAGGCTGAGACGAGATAGACACAGAAAACAGCCGAAATAAATTCTATCCCGGAAGAGGTTGGGGACCCCTATCAAAATGCATATGAGGGTGCTATTTGAGTATTTAGTATTGTGTGGTGTATACCACTTTGAGTCTTTGTTGTTAAATTGTTTTCTGATAGATATCTTTTTATTTCAAAATAGATTTTACATGAATGTATAGTTGTCGCCATGACCACAATAACTCTAAAAATTCCTTACAGAATTCTCTGACCCAATCTCCTCATTTTGTTGATGAGAAAAAATCAAGACCCTATGTTGACTGAGATGACCAGCCTCAGACATTTGCAATGAAAAATGTTTACAAATTGGATTAACTTAAAACATTCTCTAAATACTTTCTTCTCTCTTGTCGACTAAAAAATGCAGACATTGTGTGTTAAAATGCTTGTGGTTCGCCTTACTAAGATGTTCTAGCAATGTGATCTGTACACTAGTTCCTTCTGGTCTGGCTTATAATCCTGACCAACCTGAATGACAGTTATGACAGGCTGAAGAGAATCACACTGTTTATTTGCAAACCTTCGTCATTTTCACTTTTAGTTTTGAGTCACACCGAAACGAATTAGGATAGGAATACGTTTTTGATTTTAGTTTGCAATTATTTGAAACAAGAAAAACAGATATTGAAATAAAAGTCATTTGGGATGAGTCTGATACAGTGTATTAATTTTAATTACATCATTCATGAGGATATTATGGTTTTATCATTTGCTTCTGCATTTTCTTACATGGGAATCTATTTGTCCAAGAATGTCTATAGTGCCTATAACAGAGTACTTAAGAGCCTGAGTGAAGAATGAGATTAGTACAATAATAGCTCTCTTCTCTCTGTAAGGACATTTTAATGTAGATAAAATGAGAGCATATTAGAATCAGAATTAAAATTATACAGTAGGGTCTTATTTTTTTTCTCAAATGTGAGCTTCAGGTAGTCCATCTTCAATTGAGCATCTTGAAAGTCTTAAATATTAAAGACAAATGTCTTGTGTCTTTCTTCAATCCTTATGGAAATGGTCATGCCTTTCCAACTTTCCATTTCACTTAAAGTGGTCATTCCATTTCAGTTGGGTTTTACCTTTCTGGCGATTTGTTTTTAAAAAGTATTTCTTAGGCTCTGTGAGATTTATTTCCACTCATTCCATCAGAAAGATCACATTCCTATTCAAATAAAATATTGCAGGGCATTGAAAATATTTTTTAAGTTTAAAGCTCCATAATTTAGGCTTATAGTTATTTCTGGCACATAAGAACAATCATGAAAATGCCATGTTAGACAAGCTTATATTTCCTGTCTTAGTGATATTTACAATTCAAAGTAGCTTAAGAATGTTAATAGATGAGGTCCTTGCAATAATTTTTGGACACAGGGTGACAGTCATCAGGAGCCTTCTACTGGCTGGCCATGAAGGAAGCGGCCTCCTCTTGTTCTCTAAGTGCAGTCCTCCACGTGTGTCTCCTGTTTGACTCAGGTGGTTGTGCTGCCTGTCAACCCTTATCCTACCATCATCTCTCCCTGTCTGAGTGCTCTCACTATTTAGAATGAGCAGAAAATTCATCTCAAGGTTTGCTGCCCTGCTGTCACAAGGACAAACTCATGCATGCAGAGGTGAGACATTAGCTTCTTAAGGCGACAGATTTCCCTAGTCCACAGAGATGTTTGAAGAGTTAGTCAGAACATTAGAAATTAATACGTGATTTGTGTCTGATGCCTATGTTGGGAGAAAATGACAATCCGTTTCCTCATCCAAACGTCTATTGATCTGTGATGCGCCCTCAGACTACCAGACAGAGACAAGTTGGAACACAGACTCCCACCACTTCAGATGAATAATGATTTTTAATAAGTCGCCCTAGGCCAAACTGTAAGTGAGGTTTTATCTTCTCTTTCTTTCCTTCATTCCTACCCAGTTCTACTCCATTTTCTAGCAATACGTGACATATCCTGTAACCTTTGAAAGGAATCCTCATATAGCCCTTTTTTGAAGCATGAATTCTCCCAGGCCATGAGTCATAAAGGCAAGGAGTACCTTGGCATGAGCTGGATGCAGGAATTTCCAAGGTCTGTATTGCAGAATGTATATGCGTCTTGAATCTTATCAAGTACCAAGATTAGGTGGGATGTAGATTAGTAGACAGGACACTGTGTGCATGTGAGTAGTAGAGTTAAGGGGGTGTGCCACCGGCATCGCTTCACTCAAAGCATTATGGGTCCTTAAGTTTATTATGATTTTGTATGTTAACTTGTCTAAGAAATTTTTTATATATTTGAATTAAAAATACTGGAAATATGGAAGAGGAAATAAGGTAAGAGCTACCAGAAGGCAGGGAGAAGAGCTGAGAAATGCTATCTTCAGGCCACATAATACCACCCCTATACATGTGATCTCACAGCAACTGTTCTTGCCTAAAGTGGGCCTACTCAAGCTTGGTCCTATGAACAGCCAATCATAAAAGGGGAGGGGCTCGTGCAGCACTGTCCTTCCGGGCTGACTTTTAGATTATGGATGAAGGACTCTATTCTAGTTGTGTAGCTGATCGTAGTACTACCAGCCTCCAGTGGAGAGTTCGACATCTGTGACCACACAGACGGTCCTGGGAAGATTCAGTGGGTGACAAAACAAAATAACACGAATGTGGCAAAGTACCTGCCAGGAAGGATGGGGTGCGTGTGGCAAGGGTGGCGAGCAGATAGTCAGGGTTGGGGTGAGAATAAATGAAGTGCACTGTAACATAGCAGAATCATCAAAGAATAAATCTAAACAAACTTAACCAAATACATAATCATGTATAGAATACTTGGAACTATAGTTCTAAGCAGATAGGTCCTGTACTAGCAAGACCTGGGCCCTTGACGAGTTCCTAGTTGCTTGAATGCTCTGAGCATCCACCTACAAAGCAAGCCACATGAAGACATCATCCCTAAGTTCTTTCTCTTTCCGATAATAAACGTGTAGACACTCCCACAGATATACTCCTGCGCTTAGGAAAAGCCTCACCTGCATGTTCATTGTCTACATTTTGTGATTTTTTTCAGTCCTTCTTGGCCCTCAAATTTCCCATCTTCTGCCATATTTTTAGATACTAGTATAAATGTGTAATAACACAAATTATAGAAATAAAGTACAGCCCTTTCCTTTCCTTTGCATGCTAATGGAAGAAATTAAGCTTGCTCATCTTCTTTGGATTCCTTACTTTTCTCTGAGATTCCTGAATTTATAACTATAAAGTTGTGGGGAACGCCAGGAGGTTAAGAAGCAATGCCAGAAGGTTTTCTGGAAAGGGGCCACTGGGGCAAGATCACAGGAGAGCGATACAGGCACTGAAGAAAGACTTGAGACCTGTTTTGAAATGTTGAATCATTTTAAAATCATGTCACCGAGTACATAGGTATGTTTCCTTTTCTGCATAGAGTATCTTTACAAGACTTAAAATACAGTGATCATAGCTTTGTGAGTGTTCTGAAAGGTAGCATTATTTAGCAAACTTAATATTATAGCAGATTCTGAATTGTAAAACTATTTGGAACTTTCCAAGCTCACCATGGTTCCTCTTCTGCTTCTCTGTGATCCTCCCCTGCCTGCCCACCCTCAGCGGTGGCCATGCCAGTCAGAATTTTTCTCGGTGCCCCTGAGGAGTTAAGTCATTACCCTCCCAGCTTCAGCCCCACTATCTCCATCTCTCATTCTCCAACTTTCCTCTGTCTCCTCCTCTCTTCCCAGAATCCATCTCTGCCACTGTCTGCATATCTAATTCACTCTCCTCTCCCAGCCAAAGAGCTTTTACTGGCTCGATTTAGATTCAACTTTCTCAGTACCTCGCTTTATATGCTCTTAGTTCCAGACATCAGCCTAAGCTAACTAGTGTCCTCCAGTCCCAATTCCAAAACCACATCTGGGAGAATGTGGTCATTGCAACTCTGCCCTGGTATTCACACCTGGTGGTATCAGCATCAGCCAGACAGTTGCAGAAGTGCCCCCCCCCAGAGCTGAGATCCGCAGACAAACACTGGAGTTATTAATATTCCTTATTTATGTCACCCTGTCCCTTAAAAGGTTCCGGGATCCTGTGATCTTCTCGCACAACCAGGTTGTGAATGTCCCACACTCCCACAATCCTCCAATTTGCCACATCATTAAGAATTACACATAGTCCATTACCCCACAAGCAAACAAATGCACACTCTGTAATGGGGAGAGCCTGGGCACTCAAGCATGCATTCTCTCATTCTCCAGCCTCGCTCTGCTGACGTGGATTACAAGAAATTATTTACTCAGAGCTCCAGTCTCTGAAAATCAGAATTGTCTAGGGGGCCACAAGATCCATCAATGCCCAGCCTTTCCCTCGAGTGTCCTGAATATCCCTGGCCAGACTCCAGGCATGTCAAGAAAGCACAGGTGGTTTCTGAACAGCCCATGAATGTGAGCTCATAATCCCTCCTTCAGATAGCTGACTAATGGGTCCTGCTGCCAACCAGGTAATTAAGCAGTATCATCTAAACATGATGAAGTTAAGGCAGGGGAACATAGGAATGGCGCAGAGACATTTCAAAGGGAAACATCTCCCCTTCGAAAAATCTGCTGGCCCTTCCCAGTAAGGCAACACTCATCACCTTCTCTCCTGTGCGTTTATCAGGGGTCTTGCATTTCCCCACAGGATGAACAGGGAACAAGACTGACTTAAATCGGTACTGTGCTCAAGGGCAAGGAAGGCGAATCCATCCTCGAAGAAACCAGTTAAGGGGAAACCCCTTTCCCACCTGTGTATGCATGACTGGCTGTATGCATGCTTAAAAGTGTAGCATGTGGTCTATGTACAACTAGATCACCCAAAGTTATGTAACAGCCCAGGGTTAAGCAGCCATTCCACTCTTGCCTCTCTGCCTCAACTCATAAAAAAGACCCTCCCCTCCAATATAAAAATATAAAATAACAACTCTGGGCTCTGACGTTACACGCTTGTCCCAGCCAGTCTCATTCTATGGACTGTATTCTTTGCTCTAACCTCACGTTATAAAAACAAAAATCTATGTTTTTGCTACTACTGCTGCATGTCCTGGCCAATCGTTTGTTTGAGATACAGAGAAACTGACCATTATGTTTTGAGAGAGCGAAAGGCTCCATCTGATGACGTATTGTCACCTCACTTACACG